>NC_091999.1:63881797-64087150 GCF_044704955.1 Pristiophorus japonicus
GCTACCCCACCTCCTTTTCCTTTTATTCTATCCTTCCTTGTTTCTTATTAAGGTATTAAAGTTGCTGACACTGGACTCTGGAACTTGCTAATTAATAAGGAAAGGGACTTTTACATCCCCAAATCTCTCTACCCCTCCACTCCTTTTAAAATGTTACCATTTAATGTACATTTCCTCCATTTTTCTTCCAAAATGTTTTGCATCAGATTTCTCTGCACTAAATTTCATCTGCCATTCATCCAGCCCATTTACAAACCTGTGCATTCAGACTGAGCTCACTTACAGTCCTCTTCACAGAGCCCCACGCTCCCCATTTTTGGCGTCAGCTGGAGATTTTGATCATACTGCAGGTCTGATCACCGATTTTTAAAATGATGTATTTATTATTATTTATTGTCCCTCTGGCCCCAATCTCGATAGCATGACAAAATAAGATTCAGTTACCCCAGTTTGGACTTTCAATTATTGGAAAAAATTCTGAGGGACAGGATAAATCTTCATTCAGGAAGACCGGGATTAATCAGGGACATTCAGTACGGATTTGTTGATGGAAGGTCGTGTCTGACTAACCTGATTGCATTTTTTGAGGAGGTCACACGGAGGGTCGATGACGGTGTTGTGTTTGACGTTATGTATATGGATTTTAACAAGGCTTTTGATAAGATCCCACATGGCAGACTGGTCATGAAAGTAATAGCCCATGTGATACAAGGCAAAGTGGCAACTTGGATCCAAAATTGGCTGAGGTCGGAAGCAAAGGTTAATGGTCAATGGGTGTTTTTGTGACTGGAAGGATGTTTCTGGTATACATCAATGATTTAGACTTGAATGTCAGGGTTATGACTACGAAGTTTGCAGATGAGACGAAAATTGTCCGTGTGGTTGATAATGAAGAAGAAAGCTGTAGACTGCAGGAAGGTATTAATGGACCTGTCAGGTGGGCAGAGCAGGGGCAAATGGACTTCAATCTGCAGAAGTGCGAGGTAATGCATTTGGTGAGGGCGAACAAGGAAAAGGAATACACAATAAATAGTCGGACACTGAGAAGTGTAGAGGAACAGGGGGACCTTGGAGTGTTTGTCCACTGATCCCTGAAGGTAGCAGAACAGGTCGCTAAGGTGGTTAAGAAGGCATACGGGATACTAGACTTTATTAGCCGAGGCATAGAATACAAGAGCTTGAACTGTATAAAACACTAGTTAGGCTACAGCTAGAATACTGCGTTGAATTCTGGTCATCACATTACAGAAAAGAGAAGGTATAGAAGAGTTTACCAGGGTGATGCCGGGACTGGAGAATTTTAGGTATGAGGAAAGATTGGATCGGCTGCGGTTATTTTCTTTGGAACAGAGGAGGCTGAGGGGAGAACTTATTGAGGTTTCTAAAATTATGAGGGGCCGAGATGGAGTCGTTAGGAGGGACCTATTCCTCTTAGCAGAGGGGTCAATAACTAGGGGCATAGATTTAAAGTAATTGGTAGAAACTTAGAAATTTACAGCGCAGGAGGCCATTTCGGCCCATCGTGTCCACGGCGACCGATAAAGAGCCGCACGGTCCTCGGTCAGCAGCCCTGAAGGTTACATATAAACCTGTGAGCAATGAACAATGGTGGAAAGGTAAAGAGCACCGAGCCAACCAGTCCGCCTCACACAACTGCGACACCCCTTACACTGAAACATTCTACACTCCACCCCAACCGGAGCCATGTGATCTCCTGGGAGAGGCAAAAACCAGATAAAAACCCAGGCCAATTGGGGGAAAAAATCTGTGAAAATTCCTCTCTGACCCATCCAGGCGATCGAAACGAGCCCAGGAGATCACCCTGGCCATATTCGATTTGCTGCAGTACTTACCATCGTATCTACGCCAGCCAACAGGAGGTTATCCAGTCTAATTCTAATTACCAGCTCTAGGTCCGTAACCCTGCAGATTACGGCACTTCAAGTGCCCATCCAAGCACCTTTTAAATGTGGTGAGCGCTTCTGCATCCACGATCCTTCCAGGCAGTGAGTTCCAGATCCCCACAACCATCTGCGTGAAGAAGCCTCGCCTCAAAACCCCTCTGAGCCTTCCACCAACCACCTTAAAACCATGCCCCCTCGTAATTGACCCTTCCACCAAGGGAAATAGACCCTTGCTATCCACTATATCCATGCCTCTCAAAATGTTGTCACCTCAATGAGGTCTCCTCTCAGCCTCCACTGTTCCAATGAGAGCAAACCCAGCCTATCCAATCTGCCCTCACAGCTAAGATGCTGCATTCCAGCCAGCATCCAAGTAAATCTCTGTACGCTCTCTCGTGCAATCACATCCTTCCTATAATACTTCAACCAGAACTCCAGCTGTGGCCGAACCAGAGTTTTATACAATTGAAGCATAACCTGTGTGCTCTTGTATTCTGTGCTTCGGCCAGTAAAGGCAAGCATTCTGTATGCCTTCTTAACCACCTGATCCACCTGACCTGCTACCTTCAGGGATCTGTGGACCAATGGTGGAGCTTTGGAGGCGTGGCCTATTCAGTTGGAGCTGTGCTGCTGAGAGAGAAGGAACTCCCTGCTGAAGCTCCTGTCTGGAAGGCCGATAGTGAGCCGTGAGACCAGCCCAGGAGTAGGAGGAAAGGGCTGGCTTGCTACAATACAACGTCCGGAGGGAGAGGAGGAGAGCTGAAAATTTCAACAACTTTATTTACTTCTACAGAGAGTTGGAGAGAGTGGGAAAAGAGCAACAACCTGTGTGGAAGGAGGGAGATTCGACAACATTCTACAGGTGGTTGTTGGTGCATTCCCCGAAATGCATTGTTTTATTGGTGGGTGGAGAAAAGAAGATTTTCTTCGAGGCCCGGAACATCGCGGGGGTGTGTGTGTGGAAGTGTGTGGTGGTCTTGCTCACAGCTAGGCCCCACACACCACTGAAGCACCCCTCCCCCATTGCCTAGCCTGGGATAGCTGGAGCAACCTTGCTGAAGCTTCACTAATCACCCTATTAAACATCGTTGGGCGTGTGTGCCTGGGTGGCTCCAGCTGTCCTAGATGAAGACATCTTCTCCTCCCACCCGAAGACCATCCCATAAGACTGTGCCTTGCTTTGTTTTCCATCATCTAGGGAGTGCGCCCCAGAAAAACACCCACCAATCACTGTGAGGGGAGACCTGCCCTCACAGCTTCCCTCTTTCCCACCCCCCACACTCACTCTGTCTCTCCCCTCTCTCTCTGAGAGCTCCTTTCCTCCTTAATTGGAAAAACAATTAAGACAACTGAGCAGAGGGAGCAAGGCCCCTCCCCAATTGTCAACTAGGGGAGAGGTGTACCTCATTGAGAGCTCCTCTGCTCATAAATTCAAACGAGGCCAATTTAAGACCATTAAGGCCTGTGACTCTGGGGTGGGTGTTGCCATTAAAGGGACCCCGTGATGGCGACTCCATCCACGCCGGTGGCAGGGCTAGCTAAGACTTATGCGCAGGCGGTGTCTGCATCCACGGCGCCTCCTGCGCCACCTGCTGCCCTGCCACCATTCAGACTAATTTCTAAGAAAAACGGGGTCAAGAGCTACACTCACCCCACAATGAGCATTGAGGAGTGCGTGCGTGTGATGGCTGGGGTAGTCGGCCCCTCGGCCATTGTCGCAGCCTCCAAGATGACTGGGAAGGCCGTATTCTTCCTGGGGTCGGAGTGGGCGGTGTCCCTGGCCCTTGAAAAGGGGCTCACTATGCGCGGGACATTCCTGCCGGTGGACCCTCTCGAGGCCACCGCGCAGAGGGTCATCATTTCAAACGTCCCGCCCTTTGTTCCCGCTGAGCTCCTCCTCCCTCACCTGCACCAACTGGGGGAGGTAAGGTCAGGGCTCAACCCCATACCGCTCGGCCTCAGGGAGAACAGTCTGCGCCATGTGTTCTCCTTCCGCCATCAGCTCGTTGTCCGGCTGGCGCGGGAGGAGACAACAGAGGGCAATTTTAATGTGGTGCAAGAGGGGACTGCCTACCGCGTCTTCTGGACGTCGGATGGCGTGCGGTGCCATGCCTGTAGGGAGATGGGGCACGTTCGCAAGAACTGCCCCGCCTCCAAGACAACCAAACCACCGAAGGCAGCCAAGGCTGGCGCCGCCGCCACCCCTCCCCCTAGTAGCGTCCGCGTGCCGGGAGCCATAGGTGCGCGGGCATCGTCGGAGGCCTTTGTTTTCACGGCCTCTGGCGGGGGGGAGGGAGAGCGTCCGACCGGAAAGAAGGCGCGGAAGAAGGCGAAACATCTCGAGGCGGGTCCCCTCGGTGCGCCAGAAAGTTTGACCACGGCGCTCAGCCCAACCCCGTCACCGGCGAGCGCGGGGTGCCCTGAGCCCTTGCATGAGCCCTTGACCAATACCGCAGAGGGGCTCGGGCGCGGGCAAGATAAGAAAAAGGGGTGGGGCGGAGCGGGAGGCCTCGGCAGACATGGAGGTCTCCCTGCCTCCGCGCACCCCCAGGAACAAAAGGAGGCGCCGCTCCAATGAGGCGGAGGGGGAACAACATCCCTCCGCGGAGGAGTCGGTGCCTGCCGCGTGTCCCGCGTCCCCCACCAGCGCCCCCAAACAGGCCGTAGACGGGAGGAATCTGTCCCCGGGGATGGAGGGTCAGTCGAGGCTGCCCAGCCTCTGCCTCCCGTGGATGGCGTGGAAGATCTGCCTGTCGTGGGGGGCGTGGGGCCAGCGGAGGAATACGATGCCGCCGGGTCGAGCGTCCCGGGGACTGAGGCGGGTGGGGCCGAAATGGCCGAACCTGAGCCCGCCCAGCTATTAACCAACTTCCCCGGGATTTTCTCGACTCAGCAGAAATACACAGTATTAACAATTTTAACGATTCTGTACACGCTGACCAGAGGGTGGCGGCGGGGAGGGGGAAGAACAACAATCCTCGCCCCCTACTTTGGAGCTGGGGTACTTGGAGGACCTGGAACATTTCTTTGACCAGGTCTCTCCGTGTTGCCCGGTTCCTGGGGCGGAGGAGGAACCCCTTCTGCTGTCGCTTCCTGACCCAGCACCACTTTTAAAAGAGCCCAGTGCGGACTGCTCGGCCGACGATCCTGGGGGTGGGGTCGGGGCAGAGCCAGGGTCGGATGGAGCGGCCGGGCCGTTTGCTGTACCTCGTGCGGTCGACGGGTCGGCTGCTGGCAGCGACCTCCGGAGGGGGACGGGGACTCGATGGGGGACTCGGGAGAAGATCTCGAGTCCATCGCCAGTGAGGCGGTGGATCTCCTCGTGCCCGCCGCTGAGACCCTCCTCATTCCTGCAAAGGAACTCCGGGACTTTTTGGTCCAGAGCCGGGGTCGCCGCAACCGAACCCATCTGTCCCGGGAAAGATGATCCGAGCCGGGGCTGCTCGTCACGTCCATCCGTGCCGCCACTAAAACCATGGCCGCAGGCGTGCCCTTATCAAAAGCGCAAGGCCTTGAGCTGCGCCGGCTCAAAGGGTTCCTCGCTGGGCTGCTGAAGGAGTGGAGGTCAACAAAAGACTCCACTCCCCCCCCCAAAATAGGTTAGGTAGAGGTTGCACTCTGCTTTTGTCATGAAGATAACCATAGCCAGCCTCAACATCAACGGCGGCAGAGAAGCACACCGTAGATTTAACAATTTTTCGCTCCTGCGGGAGGGGAAATATGCGGTGTGCTTCCTGCAAGAAACCAACACCGTTCCGGGAGACGAAGCCACGTGGCTCCTGGAATGGCAAGGAGAGGTCCGCATGAGCCACCTCACCGCCACTTCTAATGGGGTGGCCATCTTGTTGGCCCCGCATTTTCAGCCGGAGATCTTGGGGGTCGAGGAGCCCGTGCCAGCCGCTTGCTGCACGTCACGGTTTGCCTGGGGGACGTGCAGCTCCATCTCGTGAACGTGTACGCCCCTCAGCCCGGACTGCAGCAAATGCGCTTCTTTGAAGAGGTGTCCGCTCTTCTTGGCTCCGTCGACGTCGGCGACTGCATTGTCCTCGGGGGAGATTTTAACTGCACCCTCGAGGCGAGGGACCGCTCCGGTGCCCCGCAAAGCATGACGGCGATGGAGAAGTTGAGGGACTTCTTGAGGCTATGGTGGGACGTGGGCAAGGCTCACTTCCACGTCTTCTTGTGCTGAAATATTGCTTCCTCTGACTTGGATATGGCGTTATATTAGAGTCTCATTCAGCGCTTTACCCACCCGGCAAAAGTCCAATCCATTAAATATTTCGGTCATGACCCAGCACCCTCACATAAGATCCACCGCTTCACTCACTCCCTGTCACAACACCCAAACATCCCTTCCACTGGTACATTCAGTTCCTGTCCCACCATCCACACGTCCCATACATTGGTTCTTTCTGTACCTGTGCCAAACAGCACACGTCCCATCCGATGATTTCATCAGTCCTGACCAACACACCACAAGTCCCATTGGCTAGTTCATTTCATCCTGACACATTTCACACGTAACTGTTTGAGACAGCTGTTATTGCACTCAATCTGAAATATAAATTCCCTGTTTTTTTCTTCCCTGCAGTGAACTTAGTGACAATAATGATCCTGTCTCGACGAAGGTGCGGTCTCTCCAAGTGTGTCAGCCGTTACCTGGTGGCAATGGCAGCGGTGGATCTACTGGTCGTTATCCTCGACCTGATATCCAGGCAGATTCCTATTCGTTATTCAACAGCTTTTGAGTTCATGTGGGCCATGAAAGTGTGTAATATCCATGCCATCCTGCTTTACGCAGTCACAGACTGTTCCGTCTGGTTCACAGTTGATTTTACCTTTGATCGATGTATAGCCATTTGTTGTCAGAAGCTCAAACCCAAATATTGCACCGAGAAAACGGTGACTGGGGTTGTGGGAACAGTGAGTGCGCTGTTCTGTGCACAGAACACTTTCTGGTAGTTTATGTTTGGAGGTATGTATCAGATTTCCAATAATCCCTGGTTTTGTTTTGTTATATGGGATGTCTATGCGTCACTAGCATGGGCAGTAATTGAATTCCTTCATTATATTATTACACCGTTTTTCCATTTGTTCTGATTCTTCTGCTCAATGCTTTAGCTGTCAAACACTTTTAGTATCGAGCAGAGCTCGTAGGCGACTCCGGGCCCACATTAGTGGGGAGGGTCCCAGTGACCCAGAGATGGAGATGCGAAGGAAATCCATCATTTTACTCTTTGTTATATCCGGCAATTTTATCCTCTTGTGGGCAGTGTTTCTGTGCTCTTCTGTGGTTAATCGATTGTATTCGTTAAAATTTCTTTCTGCATATCTACCTGATTATATACAGGAATTGGGATTTATGCTTCAGCTCCTGAGTTGATGCATCAACACATGTATTTATGCTGTGAAATTCAGAGAGGAGTTGAAGAATGTGGTGAAATATCCCTTTACTGTAATTTTTAAATGTATTAAATAATAAGAATCACACAATGTGTTGGGCGGGTGTTCTGCTCAATCCGCTCATCTCTGTGATACACACACAGTGAGGCCTGTTTTCATCTTTCACCGCCCGGATTCAGCGACTAACAAAAATGATAGAGGTGGGGAAGTCCACGGGGATCAGTACAGCTGGGCCCCTGCAGGTTTTAACCCCGCTAAGACCTCTGGTGCGGCCTGGAACAGGTTTATAAAGCTCCCGACCGCCAGGCTCGGGTCTGATGTGGTTACCCAAAGGCGTGGGGAACGTGTCTCTGTTACTGTACCGTCCACGGGCGGAAGGGCCGCTCAGTCCCAGCACTCCCAGGGAAACCACGGTGGAAATGGCCTGGGACCAAACAACAGCCAGGGAGGGAGGCTTTCAAAGGCTCAAAGCTCAGTGCTTTCAGCCTTTTACAGGCTCCTTATGTTTTTCTCCCAGTGGGGTTTAACCTGAGCAGCCCCAGCGCCTGCTGATAGCGACGAATCCTTCTTTCAGATAATCTACCTTTGGGATTAAAGGGTCTCCTGCAGACGGAGTATGTCCCAGTGACATTCACCACTGTAACGTTCCTTTGTAAATCTGCCTGAATAATGCAGTGATCTGCAGGATGAAGTGATGCCCGCAAATTAAACTCAGCTCCTCCTCACTCTCTGTAAATTCTCCTTGCTAAACATAGCCCATAATATACAGTGTTCAAAGAGGGTGGAAACGAGTTTGTTGCTAGGTATTACTGTACCTGTGAAGTAATACAGCGGTGAAACCCCCATGACACTGTGCCTGAGCATTGTGACATCACAGACCTGCCCTTCTCACCAAGCCCTGGTCTGTTGTTGACCCACAATCGGATTTCAGACATCCCTTCTCCTTCACCCATCACCTTACATAGAGTTACTTAACTTCTGCAACATAGAAAGAGGTCATTTGGTGGCCACCGCTGCACGTTGGTCTGAGCCTGTTTCTTGTGGTTTCCCTGGGGGATCGTGGAGTCAGCAGCCCGACTGCCTGTAGACTGCAAATTTACAGAGCGACCTTCCCACCCCGTCCCCTTTCGGCCCAGCACACCATGCCAGAGTTTACTGTATCACCACATCCTGATCTTAAACGGAGGGCACAAAGAGCGTGTTAAACTTGGGAATGGGGACCGAGTGGGATTCAATGGTAAGTCCTGGGTGAGTCTGGCTGAGTATTAGCTGTAAGAAGGGAAATTTAGTTTAAGGTTTTGAATTGAACTTAGAACTTTAACAAATGTAGTTAGCAGAAACTGCCTGTTAGTGGTAGTTAAATATCAGTCAGCTGTAAGTGTTAGTCCTCAATATGTGCTAATTAATGCGAGCAATGGGCATGGAGCTGAGACAACTTGTGTGTGGCTCCAAAGGTAAGAATAAACACTAACTGCTGATGCACAATGTGTTCAGCACAGTGATATTAAACGGAATTTGGAGAGAATTGGAATGGGAACAGTGGTGGAAGGAGGTGCTGCTTTGGTCTCCAAAATACAGCAGGTAGATGAATGTTTGGTGAGTATTGCCTTTTTCTCGAAGCTTGGTCTAAACTAAGACCTGGGAGCAATAACAACACTTAATTAAAATAATAATTTAACTATATAACCTAATTAATTAATAGAATTATAAATAACCGTTTGAATAAAAACTAACTATTTAAATTAATTCAGTGTGTAAATAAGCAAATACATTTTTAAAAAATAACTAAAGATGGCAGGGTAGGCAATGAGTCAAGACTGCAGTGTGTGAGAGTTTGTGGACAGCAAATCTGTCCCGCATTTCCACATCTGCAGGAAATGTCTCTGCTTTATTCTCTCTGGCTCAGGGTAATTGGGCTGGAGTGCGAGTTCGACACATTCTGAAACACACAGGAGAAGTGATTTCTGGATAGTTTAATCCAGAAAACATTCACACCCCACAGAAAAGCGCAGGTTCAGGAAAGTCCGTGGCTGGATGGGTGCCATGTAGCGAGAACTGAGGAGAGGCTGAGAATGAGACACTGCTCCTGTTCAACAGGTAAGATATACTCGTTACCTTTAACGAGAAGGATACAGATTGAGTGGAGGACAGCCACAATACATACCAAGGTACGTGGCTCAGAAGGTTGTCCACAGGCAGAGATAGGTAGAAATATTAAACAATTACTTTGCATCAGTATTTATCGGGGAGACAAAAAGGTGGACATGACATCGGATGATATTAGAAATGAAATAACTGCATTTAATAAGAACAAAAGGAAAATATAATTTAAACTAATCAAACCGAAAAAGGATAAAATGCTTGCTTCGGACGAATTACATCTTGGGAAGAGATAGCAGAGGCATTAATAAACATATTTAATATTTCGTTAGAATAAGGTGCAGTGCCGGAGGATGGGCAGATACCTAATGTAATACCTATTTTTAAGAAGGGAGATGGAACGTGTCTGAGGAACGATAGCCCAGTCAACTTAACATCCTTGGTAGGAAAAATAATGGAATCCCTACTAAAGGAGAAAGTGGAAGAACAACTAGAAACCAAAAATGAATAGTCAGCATGGATTATAAAAGGGAAAGTCTTGAATTGACCAAATTCTTTGAATTTTTCGAAGAAGTAACAGATAGCGTAAACTAACGTAATGTAGTAGATGTAATTTATCTAGATTTTCCAAAGGCCTTCGATAGGATACCCCATAATCGACTGAAAGGGCAGATCACAAATCTTAATTACAATTAATAATAATAATTGGGATGTTTTGAAATGGAGTTAACAGATTTTTAAATGGATTCCACAGCCTGATTATCAGACTGTGAAAAGCATGTGTGGGAAGCCTTCCGCACAGGGTCAGATGTTCCAATTCATAGACCAAAGGCCTTGGGAGCTGGGCACAGACACAGATAACATAGGATTTGAATTCTATAACAAAATACAAGTTAAATAAAAAGAATCATAACAACATGTATCCTGAATTACCAATTAAACATATAGAGGCCAGATTGGAGGAAGCAACCTACCAGATAATCATGTATTCATTAATCAGCACGTATTAATTGTAACTTGCATAATTATGTAATGCTATAATCTGAAACTGTATAAAATAAGATGTCTCTGGCAGTTTCTCTGAGCATTCCTTCAAGGATAGCTCCCCTGTTGGCTTGTATCTTTTATTAATAAAAATTGCATTTACTTTAAGGCTAACGGACTCCGAGTGGTGATTTGAAGTTAACCCTAACAACTTGACGCAGTCAGCAGGATCTACTGGACGGGCAGATTAGACTCAAAAAGCCCACCAACCTAACAACGAATGAGTAGAGAATTACCTTGAGGAATTCTCCTCGCAAAGTAACCAGATCCAACGAATCTGAAGCAGAGTCTGTGCAGCCAGTAAATCCAGTTGAGGGGTGCGTCAGGACAAAATAAGTAAATACATGTGTCGGGAGAATAAGTACGTATACGGGATATCGGGGTAAAAGCCTCGGTGTAAATGGTTCCGCTTAAGTAAAGATGTTAAAACAGGAACTGGGGAAAAAGCCCCTGTGTAAGAAATGGCAAAGGAATCTGCTGAGGCATTTGGAGGGGTGATGTATAAATCACCAGAAGAGTTTCTGAGAGATAAATCTGAAAAGCTTAAGAAGATGGTTAAGGCAGGATATGATTAAGCTAAAAAGAGCAGTTTAACAGCCGGAAAGATGAATAGAAAGATACCCGAAGGTGAGATGGACAGAAAAAGTGACAAAAGACAAGAGGATGTAAGTATAAAAATAGATATAGATGACAGAAGGGAATGGACAGAGGAATTTGCCCCAAATTTGTATCCCCACACTAACAGGGTTATGATTAGGAGCAGAGGAAAATAAAGGATTCATTGGGGCCAGAAGACTAGCTTAGTAGAAATTTTTCCGAAGACCATAATAAAAACTGTTACTGACTACCTTAAGTGAAGTATTGATCCGAAATTAGAGCCGGCCAAACAATAAGCTTTGTTGAATGAAGAGAGAACTTTGTGAATGTCTGTCTTTGAATGAAAGTTATTGAGTGATTTTTGACTGCGGAATATTTGAGGTGGGAATTAATGAATTTTTCATGTGTCTGAAAGCCTGCTTCAGAAAGTGGTGGAGCTGTCTATTGTTTTGGCTCCACCCACTTTTTCAGACAGAGTGAAAGTTTTTTTTAACCCTTTGCAGTGTTGTCCTGTATGAGGGAAGTTTTAAGAAAGTATGAACCTAGAATTGAATTACATTTTAATTTAGAAACCCAGTTGTGTATTTATTCGGAAGATATGTTCTGGAGCTCGGAAATGCACAAAGGACAGATTTGTCAAGCAAAAGATAAAAAATGCATGTTGGTTTAAAAGAAAATTACTGGGGAAGTACGCCCCATATTCCTTTGTGTAAACACTTGATGAAAAAGCTTCTAGCTCAGTAAAAATATTTTTAAATAAATTGTGTAAAAAATGTTACCTGAATATTGTAAACCAGGGGAATAAACCTTGGGAAATTGCGTGGTAGTTAAACCTGGAACAGAAGTAATGTTGTTATTTGACAATGTCCAGCATGAAATGTGACCTGTGAGCATAAATTGAACAGCCAGAAAAAATTAGCCACAAGACGAAAGCATTGTAAACATGATTGCTAGACACAATCCTGAGAATAGCTAGTGACACATCAGGAGCAAGGGAGTAACACAAGCAGCTGAGACACAAAGAAGGAAGAAAGAGGAGATCTATAGCAAATGACGTATTAACTGTACAGGGACATCTCTAGTAGGTGCACCAGATATACAGGTGATCCAGGCAAGTGTAGATAGTTTGAGGGGAACAACGGATTTACTAATCAGGAAACAGACCAGGATTGGGATAGAATCTTCACAGTTAGGATCCAAAACATCCAAAAAAATGCTACAGGGTGTATCCGTATTGGAAGGCCATGCACGAACAATTAACGAGCTAAATAAGCAGGAATTGAGAGGACGATGCCGAGGACAGGAAAAGAGACACATGTCATGCCTATGGGAGGTGGATGATTGGTCAGGTGAGACACAATGTGGATCAGATACAAACCGGGCAAGTTACAGATTCAATAAATAGCACCCAGTTAAAAGAAATGGCACAGCACACTGGGCCATTAGATGCATGCACCCTGAAACATAGAAACATAGAAACATCGAAAAAGTTTGCAAGAATAGACCATTCGCCCCTTCAAGCCTGCACCAACATTCAATAAGATCATGGCTGATCATTCACCTCAGTACCCCTTGACAGCTTTCGCACCACACCACTTGATCCCATTAACTTAAGGGCCATATCCAACTCCCTCTTGAATATATCTGATGAACTGGCATCAACAACGTTCTGCGGAAGAGAATTCCACATGTTAACAACTCTCTGAGTGAAGAAGTTTCTCCTCATCTCGGTCCTAAATGGCTTATCCCTTGTCCTCAGACTGTGACCACTGGTTCTGGACTTCCCCAACATCGGGAACATTCTTCGTGCATCTAACCTGCCCAGTCCCGTCAGAATGTTTCTGAGGTTCCCTCTCATTCTTCTAAACACCAGTGAATACAGACCCAGTCGATCCTATCTCTCCTCATATGTCAGTCCTCCCATCCCGGAAATCAGTCTGGTGAACCTTTGCTGCACTCCCTCAATAGCATGAACGTCCTTCCTCAGATTAGAACAAAACTGAACACAGTATTCCAGGTGAGGTTTCACCAAGGCCCAGTACAGCTGCTCTATTAAAATCCCCAAGATATGGGGCCAACATGCTATTTGCCTTCTTTCTGTCTCCTGCACCTGCATGACAACCTTCAATGACTGATGTACCATGACACCCGGATCTCGTTGCACTTCCCCTTTTCCTCATCTGCCGCCATTCAAATAATATTCTGCCTTCGTGTTTCTGCCACCAAAGTGCATAACCTCACATCTATCCACATTACACTACATCTGCCATGCAATTGCCCACTCACCTAACCTGTCCAAATCACCCTGCAGCCTCTTAGCATCCTCCTCACATTTCACACCGCCATCCAGCATATTGTCATCTGCAAACTTGGAGATATTATTCAAAATTTCTTCATCTAAATCATTGATGTATATTGTAAATTGCTGGCGTCCCAGCACTGAGCCCTGCGGCACCCAACTAGTCACTGCCTGCCATTATGAAAATTACCCGTTTATCCCGACTCTCTGCTTCCTGTCTGCCAATGAGTTCTCTATCCACGTCAATACATTACCCCCAATACCATGTGCTTTAATTTTGCACACCAACCTCTTGTGTGGGACCTTGTCAAAAGTATTTTGCAAGTCCCACTACACCATATCCACTGGTTCTCGTTTGTCGACTCTACTAGTTACATCCTCACACAATTCTAGAAGATTTGTCAAGCTTGATTTTCCATTCATAAATCCATGCTGACTTGGACCAATCCTGTCACTGCTTTCCAAATGGGCTGCTATTTCATCTTTAAAAATTAATTACGACATTTTCCCCACCACTGATGTCAGGCTAACTGGTCTATAATTACCCGTTTTCTCTCTCCCTCCTTTTTCAAAATGTGCTGTTAGATTAGCTACCCTCCAGTCCATACAAACTGATCGAGAATCGATGGACTGTTGGAAAATAATCACCAATGCATCCACTATTTCTAGGGCCACTTCCTTAAGTACTCTGGGATGCAGACCATCAGGCCCCGGGGATTTATTGGCCTTTAGTCCCATCAATTTCCCTAACACAATTTCCCACAAATAAGGATTTTCTTCAGTTCCTCCTTCTCACTAGCCCCTCGGTCACGTACCATTTCCAAAAGATTATGCGCGTCTTCCTTCGTGAAGGCAGAACCAAAGTATTTGTTCAACTGGTCTACCATTTCTTTGTTCCCTATTATAAATTCACCTGAATCTGACTGCAAGGGACCTACGTTTGCCTTCACTACTCTTCTTCTCTTCAAATATTTATAGAAGTGTTTATGTTCCCAGCAAGCTTCCTCTCATACTCTATTTTCCCCCTCCTAATTAAACCCTTTGTCCTCCTCTGCTGAATTCTAAATTTCTCCCCGTCCTCGGATTGATGCTTTTTCTGACCAATTTATATGCCTCTTCCTTGGATTTAACGCTATCCTTAATTTACCTTGTTAGCCACTTTTGAGCCACCTTTCCCATTTTATTTTTACTCCAGACAGGGATGTCCAATTGTTGAAGTTCATCCATGTGATCTTTATATGTTTTCCATTGCCTATCTGCCGTCAACCCTTTATGTATCATTTCCCAGTCTATGCTAGCCAATTCATGTCTCATACCATCGAAGTTACCTTTCCTTAAGTTCACGACCCCAGTCTCAGAATTAATTGTTTCACTCTCCACCTTAACAAAGAATTCTACCTTATTGTGGTTACTCTTCCCCAACGGGCCTCGCACAACAAGATTGCTAATTAGTCCTTTCTCATTACACATCAAGCAGTCGAGGATGGCCAGCCCTCTAGATGGTCCCTCGACATATTGGTCGAGAAAACCATCCCTAATACACTCCAGAAAATCCTTCTCCACCGTATTACTACCAGTTTGGTTAGCCCAATCTATGTGTAGATTAAAGTCGCCCATGATAACTGATGTACCTTTAATGCACACATCCCTACTTTCTTGTTGGATGCTGTCAGCAAACTCACTACGATTGTTTGGTGGTACACAACGCCCACTAGCGTTTTTTTCCCTTTGATATTCCACAGATCCACCCACGTGGAATCCACACGAATGTCCTTCCTGACTATTGCATTAATTTCCTCTTCAACCAGCAATGCCACCCACCTCCTTTTCCTTTGTGTCTATCCTTCCTGACTGGTGAATACCCCTGGATGTTGCGTTCCCGGCCTTCGTCAACCTGGAGCCATTTCTCCATGATGCCAATTGCATCATATTCATTAATTGCTGCCTGTGCAGTTAATTTGTCCACCTTATTACGAATACTCCTCGCATTGAGGCAGAGTGCCTTCAGGCTTGTTATCTTAACACACCTTGTCCCTTAGAAGTTTGCTGCAATATGGCCCTTTTTGATTTTTTCCTTTGGGTTTATCTGCCCTCCACCGTTACATTTCTGCCCCCAAAGGTTCCCATCCCGCTGCCATATCAGTTTAACCCCTCCCCAACAACATGAGCAAACTCTCCCTCGTGGACATTGGTTCTGCTGAGGTGCAGACCATCCGGTTTGCACAGGTCCCAGCTCCCACAGAACGGTTCCAATGTCCCAAGAAATTGAATCCCTCCCTTCTGCAAAACACAGTCATCTGAACTATCCTGCGATTCCTACTCTGAAAAGTGGTAGCTCTCCCTGAGATTGCTACCTTTGAGGTCCGATTTTTTAATTTAGCTCCCAGCTCCCTAAATTCAGCTTCTAATTCCTCAGACACAGAGAGTCAGACTCAAACACATAAAGAGCACTCTAAAGACAGAGAGTGAGAGGCACAGATACATTGCACAATTCCATTTGTTTGAATGTTACAAAGTTAACGACAAATGCAGATTCAACAGAATAGATTTTGGTATAACTGAGCAGGATGGCAGGAAATCGGTTTGAATTTAAAGATTTACCAGGAGTGGGGTTCGAACCCATGCAGGTATAAACCCTTTGGATTTTTCCGTCCAACGCCTTAACAACTCGGCCATCCTGGTTTCGTCAGTATTCGGATTTTGTCTTTGTGAGAATCTGGGCTGCAGCTCCACTCTCACAGACACAGTTTTTCAATGAGCATTTTCGAATATTTATAGTAATATTGACACAGGGGCAACTCTCCTGTTCTTTTTCGAGTAATGCTCTGGGAACTTTCACATCCACCCGAGGGTGCAGACGGAGCTTCAATTTAACATTTTATCCGAAAGTCAACAGCTTCAACAATGCAAAATCCCCCAAGTACTGCATTTGAATGTCAGCCAAGATTATATGTTCAAGTCTCAGGAGTGGGACTTACACACACAACCTCCTTATTCAGTCGAGAATGCTGCCACTGAACCAAAGCCGATACCAAAGTTCACATCCGTATTATTTTCCCCAAGTCTTTTTATAAAGTTTCAGGACATACAGAAGTAATATTCAACATTTTAAAAAAGCTTCATTGTCGTCGGGGTATTGAACGCCTACCTCGCGCGTGAAAGAGAGGGATATTAACTAAAACACGAATGAGGAGCTGACGGGTGTGGATTCTGTCAGTGCAGGAATCGAGCTGAGAACAGAAATGGACACCATGAGAAGTAGACAGACACATTGAGAGACAGAGACAAACCGACAAACAGGGAGAGACAGACAGCGAGATAGAGACAACGTGAGACAGAAAGTGTGAGACTGAGAAGGAGAGGCAGACTGAGTGAGAAAAAGACACAAACACACACACATACAGATATAAAGAGAGAGAGGGAAACAGTGAGAGAAAGACAGTGATAAAGACAGTAACAAGGAGAGAGACAGATGAAGAGTGAGCGACAGATAGAGAGATATAGAGAGATATAAACAGAAAATGATGGAAATACTCAGCAGGTTAGAGACAGGAACTAACAGAGACAGGCAAATAGAGACAGACAGGTCGAGACACAGACAGACAGAGATGATGGGAATGAGAGAGACAGTCAGACAGAGAGACTGAGAGAATCCCACTGGAACAGAACTGGACATCGTGAGAAAGAGACAGACACGTTGAGAGACAGACAAAGAGGGAAACAGGGAGAGACAGACAGCGAGATAGAGGCAAAGAGAGACAGAATGTTTGAGATTGAGAGGGAGGGTCAGTCTGAATGAGAAAACGACTCAAACACATACATACAGAGAGATGTGTTTGTGTGCTCCATAAAGAGAAGGAGGCAAATATGATGCAATGACAGAGACAAAGACAGGGACAATGAAAGAGACAAAGAGGGAGACAGATAGAGAGAAAGACAGATAGAGACAATAATTCGGTTCTGTCTTTACAAAGGAAGATACAAAAAACCTTCCGAATGTACGAGGGGACTGTGCATCTCGTGAGAATGAGGAACTGAAAGGTATCCTTATTGGCGGGAAATTGTGTTGGAGAAATTGTTGGGATTAAAAGCCGATAAATCCCCGGCTCCTGATAGTCTACATCCCAGAGAACTTAAGGAAGTGGCCCTAGAAATAGTGGATGCATTGTTGATCATTTTCCAACAATCTATCGACTCTGGATCAGTTCCTATGGACTGGAGGGTAGCTAAGGTGATGGCACTTTTTAAAAAAGGAGGGAGAGAGAAAGCAGCTAATTATAGACCAGTTAGCCTGGCATCAGTCGTGGGGAAAATATTGGAATCAATCATTAAGGATGAAATAGCAACCCATTTGGAAAGCAGTGACAGGATCGGACCGAGTCAGCATGGATTTATGAAAGTGAAATCACGCTTGACGAATCTTCTGGAATTTTTTGAGGATGTAATGAGTAGAGTGGAAAAGGGAGAACCAGTGGATGTGGTGTATTTGGACTTTCAATAGGCTTTTGACAAGGTCCCGCACTAGAGATTGGTGCACAAAATCATAGGGCATGGTATTGGGATTAATGTACTGACATGGATAAAGAACTGGTTGGCAGACAGGATGCAGAGAATCGGGATAAACGGGTCCTTTTCAAACTGGCAGGAAGTGACTAGTGGGGTGCCGCAGGGCTCAGTGCTGGGACTCCAGCTCTTTACAATATACATGAACGATTTGGTTGAAGGAATAGAGTGTAATATCTCCAAGTTTGCGGATGACACTAAACTGGGTGGCGGTCCGAGCTGTGAAGAGGATGCTAAGAGGCTGCAGGGTGAATTGGACAGATTAGGTGAGTGGGCAAATACATGGCAGATGCAGTATAATGTGGATCAATGTGAGGTTATCCATTTTGGGGGCAACAACACGAAGGCAGAATATTATCTGAATGGCGGAAAACTAGAAAAAGGGGAGGTGCAGTGAGACCTTGGTGTTATGGTTCATCAGTCACTGAAAGTGGGCATGCAGGTACAGCAGGCGGAAAAGAAGGCAAATGGTATGTTGGCCTTCGTAGCTAGAGGATTTGAATATAGGAGCCAGGAGATCTTTCTGCAGTTGTACAAGGCCTTAGTGAGGACACACCTGGAATATTGTGTTCAGTTTTGGTCTCCTAGTCTGAGGAAGGACGTTCCTGCTGTTGAGGGAGTGCAGCGAAGGTTCACCAGACTGATTCCAGGGATGGCAGGACTGTCATATGAGGAGAGATTGGATCAACTAGGCCTTTAATCACTGGCGTTTAGAATGATGAGAGGGGATCTCATAGAATCATATAAGATTCTGACGGGAATGCACAGGTTAGATTCGGGAAGAATGTTCTCGATGTTGGGGAAGCCAGAACCAGGGGACATAGTCTTAGGATAAGATGTAGGCCATTTAGCAGTGAGATGAGTAGAAACTTCTTCACTCAGAGAGTTGTTGACCGGTGGAATTCCCTGCCACAGAGAGCTGTTGAAGCCAGTTTATTGGATATATTCAAGAGAGAGTTAGATATGGTCCTTACGGTTAAGTGGATGAAGTGGGATGGAGAGGAAAACAGGAAAGGGTAACTGAAAGAATGATCAGCCATGATAATATTGAATGGCGGTGCAGGGTCGAAGGGCCTAATGGCCTACTCCTGCAGCTTTTTTCTATGTTTCTATGTTTCAAAAACAGAAAATGATGGAAATGTTCATCAGATTAGAGACAGGGACAAAATGAGACAGCAAAGACACGGACAGGGAGTGCTGCACTTGAGTGTTTGCCAAGATGATAATGCTCAAGTCTCAGAAGTGCGACTTGAACACACAAACACCCGATTCAGTCGAGAATGCTGCCACTGAAACAAAGCCGATACAAAAGTTCACAACCTTATAATTTCCCCCAAGTCTGTTTTATAAGTTCCAGGACATACCAAATTCATGGTGATGATTTCCACAGACAGGTG
Organism: Pristiophorus japonicus; assembly: GCF_044704955.1. NCBI lineage: Eukaryota > Metazoa > Chordata > Chondrichthyes > Pristiophoridae > Pristiophorus > Pristiophorus japonicus. Next base: position 63,901,105 of record NC_091999.1, read on the forward strand.
AACATACACAGAGACATATATAGAGATAGACAGACACAGAGACACAGATAACCAAAAATTTGCACGCACCAACGGGCATGCACAGATGCCTTCTTCATCTCGAGGGATAGACAGGCTGAATCACTGTCGCAACTTTGACTGATGTTTGCGATTTTTGAAACGGATGTATCGTGAATATTGCAGATTAATAAAAATGAGAAAAAAATGTCAGTGTTGAAAGGTGTGGGACGTTATTCCATCGATCTTAGGATCAGTTTGGCAGAGAACCGGTTAAATTGTGAAATGGAATGAAAAATGCTGAGAATGGTAGTCGGCAGGATTCGAACATGCGCGGGATAACCCAATGGATTTCTAGGCCATCGCCTTAACCACTCGGCCACGACTACTGTGTCGCTGCCTTTTCAAACGTTACTCAGAAAAAACTCAGTCATCCATCTCTGTGCAGCAGACGGCCAAAGACGCCTGAAAAATTCTCCGTTTGCTAAAAATCTGGACCAGGCAATCTCCTCTATCTGTATTTTTACAGTTCGATATTGCTCTGGAACTTTTTAATCTGAATCTCTTCCAAGAAACAGAAGTAAAATTCTTAATTTTGAAACAACTGCCTACCCGTCGGGGAATTGAACCCCGGTCTCCCGCGTGACAGGCGGAGATACTCACCACTATACTAACGAGGAACTGACGTGTACTAGTTCTGCCAGAGCAGTAATCGAGCCTCTGTGAACAGAACTGGACACCATGAGAAGTCAACAGACACATTGAGAGACAGAGACAAACCGACAAACAGGGAGAGACAGACAGCGAGATAGAGACAACGAGAGACAGAAAGTGTGAGACTGAGAAGGAGAGGCAGACTGAGTGAGAAAAAGACTCAAACATATACATATACAGAGATATGTGTGTGTTTGATCTATCAAGAGAGAGAGAGGGAAAGAGTGATAGAAAGACAATGATAAAGACAGTTACAAGGAAAGAGACAGATGGAGAGAGAGCGATAGAGACTGAAACAGAAAATGATGGACATACTTCTCAGCTTACAGGCAGGGACTAACAGAGACAGGCAAAGACATGGACAGACCGAAATGATGGGAAAGAGAGAGCCAGTCAGACAAACAATCTGAGAGAATCCCATTGGAACAGACGTGGCACCGTGAGAAAGAGACAGATTGAGAGACAGAGACAAACAGAGAAACAGGGACATCCAGAGTGAGTCAGACTGAGAGAGACAAAGACTCAAACATACAAACACATACACAACTCTCTGAAGAGAGAGAGAGGGAGAGACCGAGCGACGCAGATACATTTCACAATTTCATTTCATTATCGGTTCAGAGTGTCACATTGTTACAGAAAATTGCTGATTCAACCGATGAAAATCCGGTCTCACTGATCAGAATGGGAGGAAATCCGTGTTAAATTAAAGAGATACCAGGAGTGGTGTGCGAACCCACGCGGGAAAAATCCATTAAAATTCAAGGCCAACGCCTCAACCACTCGGCGATCCTCGTCCTGTGAGAGCCGGCATTCCGTCTCTGTGAGAATCTGGGCTTCAACCCCGACCCCACATACAAACACATACACATCGGCTTTCAGTGAGCATTTAGGAACATTTTTAGGAATATTGAGACGGGGGCAACTCTCCTATTCTTTTTCGAGTAATGCACTGGGAACTTTCATATCCACCCGAGGGTGCAGACGGAGATTCAATTTAACATTTCATCCGAAAGTCAACAGCTTCAACATTGCAAAATTCCCCAAGTGCTGCACTTGTGTGTTTGCCAGGATGATAATGCTCAAGTCTCAGAAGTGCGACTTGAACACACAAACTCCCGATTCAGTCGAGAGTGCTGTCACTGAACCAAAGCCGATACAAAAGTTCACAACCTTATTATTTCCCCCAAGTCTTTTTTATAAGTTCCAGGACATACCAAATTCATAATGATGATTTCCACAGACAGTTGCACATAAACAGAGACATATATAGAGATAGACAGAAACAAAGACACGCACACACATAACCAAAAATGTGCACGCACCAACGGGCATGCACAGATGCCTTCGTCATCTCGAGGGATAGACAGGCTGAATCACTCTCGCAACTTTGACTGATGTTTGCGATTTTTGAAACGGATGTATCGTGAATATTGCAGATGAATAAAAATGAGAAAAAAATGTCAGTGTTGAAAGGAGTGGGACGTTATTCCATCGATCTCGGGATCAGTTTGGCAGAGAACCGGTTAAATTGTGAAATGGAATGAAAAATGCTGAGAATGGTAGTCGGCAGGATTCGAACATGCGCGGGATAACCCAATGGATTTCTAGTCCATCGCCTTAACCACTCGGCCACGACTACTGTGTCGCTGCCTTTTCAAACGTTACTCAGAAAAAACTCAGTCATCAATCTCTGTGCAGCAGACGGCCAAAGACTCCTGAAAAATTCTCCGTTTGCTAAAAATCTGGACGAGGCAATCTCCTCTATCTGTATTTTTACAGTTCGATATTGCTCTGGAACTTTTTAATATTAATATCTTCCAAGAAACAGAAGTAAAACTCTACGATTTGAAATAACTGCCTCCCCGTCGGGGAATTGAACCACAGTCTCCCGCATGACAGGCGGGGATACTCACCACGATACTAACGAGGAACTGACGTGCACCAATTCTGTCAGAGCAGTAATCGAGCCACTGTGAACAGAACTGGGCACCCGGAGAAGTCGACAGACTCATTGAGAGACAGAGACAAACCGACAAACAGTGAGAGACAGACAGCGAGATAGAGACAACGAGAGACAGAAAGTGTGAGACTGAGAAGAAGAGGCAGACTGAGTGAGAAAAAGACTCAAACATTTCCATATACAGAGATGTGTGTGTGTGATCTATTATGAGAGAGAGAGGGAAAGAATGATAGAAAGACAATGATAAAGACAGTTACAAGGAGAGAGACAGATGGAGAGAGAGCGATAGAGACTAAAACAGAAAATGATGCAAATACATCTCAGCTTACAGGCAGGGACTCACAGAGACAGGCAAAGACATGGACAGACCGAAATGATGGGAAGGAGAGAGCCAGTCAGACAAAGAGTCTGAGAGAATCCCATTGGAACAGACGTGGCACCGTGAGAAAGAGTCAGATTGAGAGACAGAGACAAACAGAGAAACAGGGACAGCCAGAGTAGTCAGACTGAGAGAGACAAAGACTCAAACACACAAACACATACACAACTCCCTGAAGAGAGAGAGAGGTGGAGACCGAGCGAACGCAGATGCATTTCACAATTTCATTTCATTATCGGTTCAGAGTGTCACATTGTTACAGAAAATTGCTGATTCAACCGATGAAAATCCGGTTCACTGATCAGAATGGGAGGAAATCCGTGTTAAATTAATGAGATACCAGGAGTGGGGTACGAACCCACGCGGTAAACAACCATTAAAATTCAAGGCCAACGCCTCAACCATTCGGCTATCCTGGTCCTGTGAGAGCCTGCATTCTGTCTCTGTGAGAATCTGGGCTTCAACCCCAACCCCACATACAAACACATACACATCGGCTTTCAGTGAGCATTTACGAACATTTTTAGTGATATTGAGACGGGGGCAACTCTCCTATTCTTTTTCGAGTAATGCACTGGGAACTTTCATATCCACCCGAGGGTGCAGACGGAGCTACAATTTGACATTTCATCCGAAAGACAACAGCTTCAACATTGCAAAATTCCCCAAGTGCTGCACTTGAGTGTTAGCCAAGATGATAATGCTCAAGTCTCAGAAGTGCGACTTGAACACACAAACTCCCGATTCAGTCGAGAATGCTGCCACTGAAACAAAGCCGATACAAAAGTTCACAACCTTATAATTTCCACCAAGTCTGTTTTATAAGTTCCAGGACATACCAAATTCATGGTGATGATTTCCACAGACAGGTGCACATACACAGAGACATATATAGAGATAGACAGACACAGAGACACACACACACATAACCAAAAATTTGCACTCACCAACGGGCATGCACAAATGCCTTCGTCATCTCGAGGGATAGACAGGCTGAATCACTGTCGCAGCTTTGACTGTTTGCGATTTTTGAAACGGATGTATCGCGAATATTGCAGATTAATAAAAATGAGAAAAAAATGTCAGTGTTGAAAGGTGTGGGACGTTATTCAATCTATCTCAGGATCAGTTTGGCAGAGAACCGGTTAAATTGTGAAATGGAATGAAAAATGCTGAGAATCGTAGTCGGCAGGATTCGAACCTGCGCAGGATAACACAATGCATTTCTAGTCCATCGCCTTAACCACTCGGCCACGACTACTATGTTGCTTCCTTTTTTAACGTTACTCAGAAAAAACTCAGTCATCCATCTCTGTGCAGCAGACGGCCAAAGACTTCTGAAAAATTCTCCGTTTGCTAAAAATCTGCACGAGGCAATCTCCTCTACCTGTATTTTTACAGTTCGATATTGCTCTGGAACTTTTTAATATTCTTCTCTTCCAAGAAACAGAAGTAAAACTCTACGATATGAAATAACTGCCTCCCCGTCGGGGAATTGAACCCCAGTCTCCCGCATGACAGGCGGGGATACTCACCACTATACTAACGAGGAACTGACGTGTACTAATTCTGTCAGAGCAGTAATCGAGCCACTGTGAACAGAACTGGGCACCATGAGAAGTCGACAGACACATTGAGAGACAGAGACAAACCGACAAACAGGGAGAGACAGACAGCGAGATAGAGACAACGAGAGACAGAAAGTGTGAGACTGAGAAGGGGAGGCAGACTGAGTGAGAAAAAGACTCAAACATTTCCATATACAGAGATGTGTGTGTGTGATCTATTATGAGAGAGAGAGGGAAAGAGTGATAGAGAGACAATGATAAAGACAGTTACAAGGAGAGAGACAGATGGAGAGAGAGCGATAGAGACTAAAACAGAAAATGATGGAAATACTTCTCAGCTTGCAGGCAGGGACTCACAGAGACAGGCAAAGACATGGACAGACCGAAATGATGGGAAAGAGAGAGACAGTCAGACAAAGAGTCTGAGAGAATCCCATTGGAACAGACGTGGCACCGTGAGAAAGAGACAGATTGAGAAACAGAGACAGACAGAGTAGTCAGACTGAGAGAGACAAAGACTCAAACACATACACAACTCTCTGAAGAGAGAGAGAGGGAGAGACCGAGCGACGCAGATACATTTCACAATTTCATTTCATTATCGGTTCAGAGTGTCACATTGTTACAGAAAATTGCTGATTCAACCGATGAAAATCCGTCTCACTGATCAGAATGGGAGGAAATCCGTGTTAAATAAAAGAGATACCAGGAGTGGTGTGCGAACCCACGCGGGAAAAATCCATTAAAATTCAAGGCCAACGCCTCAACCACTCGGCTATCCTCGTCCTGTGAGAACCTGCATTCCGTCTCTGTGAGAATCTGGGCTTCAACCCCAACCCCACATACAAACACATACACATCGGCTTTCAGTGAGCATTTACGAACATTTTTCGGAATATTGAGACGGGGGCAAATCTCCTATTCTTTTTCGAGTAATGCACTGGGAACTTTCATATCCACCCGAGGGTGCAGACGGAGCTTCAATTTAACATTTCATCCGAAAGTCAACAGCTTCAACATTGCAAAATTCCCCAAGTGCTGCAGTTGAGTGTTAGCCAAGATGATAAAGCTCAAGTCTCAGAAGTGCGACTTGAACACACAAACTCCCGATTCAGTCGAGAGTGCTGCCACTGAACCAAAGCCGATACAAATGTTCACAATCTTATTATTTCCCCCAAGTCTTTTTTATAAGTTCCAGGACATACTAAATTCATGGTGATGATTTCCACAGACAGTTGCACATACACAGAGACATATATAGAGATAGACAGACACAAAGACACGCACACACATAACCAAAAATGTGCACGCACCAACGGGCATGCACAGATGCCTTCGTCATCTCGAAGGATAGACAGGCTGAATCACTGTCGCAACTTTGACTGATGTTTGCGATTTTTGAAACGGATGTATCGTGAATATTGCAGATTAATAAAAATGAGAAAAAAATGTCAGTGTTGAAAGGTGTGGGACGTTATTCCATCTATCTCAGGATCAGTTTGGCAGAGAACCGGTTAAATTGTGAGATGGAATGAAAAATGCTGAGAATCGTAGTCGGCAGGATTCGAACATGCGCGGGATAACCCAATGGATTTCTAGTCCATCGCCTTAACCACTCGGCCACGACTACTGTGCCGCTGCCCTTTCAAACGTTACTCAGAAAAAACTCAGTCATCCATCTCTGTGCAGCAGACGGCCAAAGACGACTGAAAAATTCTCCGTTTGCTAAAAATCTGGACGAGGCAATCTCCTCTGTCTGTATTTTTACAGTTCGATATTGCTCTGGAACTTTTTAATATGAATCTCTTCCAAGAAACAGAAGTAAAATTCTACATTTTGAAACACCTGCATCCCCGTCGGGGAATTGAACCCCGGGCTCCCGCGTGACAGGCAGGGATACTTCCCACTATACTAACGAGGAACTGACGTGCACCAGTTCTGCCAGAGCAGTAATCGAGCCACTGTGAACAGAACTGGACACCATGAGAAGTCGACAGACACATTGAGAGACAGAGACAAGCCGACAAACAGGGAGAGACAGACAGCGAGATAGAGACAACGAGAGACAACGAGGTGGACAAGTCCCCTGGACCTGATGACATGCATCCCAGGGTCTTCAGAGAAGTGGCTGCAGAGATAGTGGATGCACTGGTTGTTATCTACCAATATTCCCTGAACTCTGGAGAAGTCCCAGTGGACTGGAAAACAGCAAATGTAACACCCCTATTTCAGAAAGGAGGGAGACAGAAAGCAGGAAACTATAGACCAGTTAGTCTACCATCTGTCAGTGGGATAATACTGGAGTCCATCATTAAGGAAAAGTAGCAGGACATTTTGAAAATCATATTGCAGTCAAGCAGATTCAACATGGTTTTATGAAAGGGAAATCATGTTTGACAAATTTGCTGGAGTTGATTGAGGATGTAACGAGCAGAGTGGATGAAGTAGAACCAGTTGATGTCGTATATGTGGATTTCCAGAAAGCATTTGATAAGTTGCCACACAAAAGTTTACTGCAGAAGCTAAGAGCTCATGGAGGTGGGGGTAATATATTAGCATGGATAGAGGATTGGCTAACTAACATAAAACAGAGAGTCAAGATAAATGGGTCATTTTTAGGTTGCCAAACTGTAACTAATGGGGTGACACAGGGATCAGTGCTGGGGCCTCAACTATTTACAATTTATATTAATGACTTGAATGAAGGGACCGACAGTAACGCAGCCACATTTGCTGATGATACAAAGATAGGTGGGAAAGCAAGTTGTGAGGAGGAGGCAACAAATCTACAAAGGGATATAGACAGGCTCAGTGAGTGGAGAAAAATCTGGCAGATGGACTATAATGTGGTAAAAGTCAGGTTATCCCCTTTGGTAGGAAAAATAAAAACGTGAATTATTATTTAAATGGGGTTGATTACAAAATGTTGTAGTACAGAGGGATCTGGGGGTTCTTGTCCAAGAATCTCAATAGGTTAACATGCAGGTACAGCAAATAATCAGGAAAGCAAATGGAATGCTGGGCTTTATTGCAAGGGGGTGGAGTATAAAAGTCGGGAAGTCCTGCTACAACTGTACAGGCCATTGGTAAGACCACAGCTGGAGTACTGCACACAGTTTTGGTCTGGACTTGTCTCCATTCCCGTGCCGAGGGGATTGTTACACCAGACGGGAGGGGCAACTATGGGGACACTGATTCCGCACCAATTCCCATTCTCCTCCTTTCTGGTGGATAATGGAGGGGCCACTGTGTGTAATGTGCAAGTCAGTAAGCATTGTCAGCAAGCTCTTTTTGGAGATTATATTCAGTGGAAAGTTTGACACTATTGTAGATTTTGTACCAAAGATCAATGTAGGATTCAAGTAAAAATGCATAATTTTATTGCAAACTAAATTTCTGTTGAGAGTCGCTGAATTAAGCGGGAAGATAACACACAGCGTTTCTTAAATGGACACTGCAGCCTCGAGAACACAATCAGCAATATATCCAGAGTATTAAAGTCCAGCCCAGTTATAGGGTTATTATCAGCAGAAACAAACCCCAACTGTCAGAATGAACATGGTTCAGTCGGGATGTGATTAACAGCAGATTCCAACACCTGCAGTCACTTGTGAACTGCTGGTGTTTCAGCAGGTGGGATGACCCTGAGAATCCCTTCACACACATGGGGCAGGTGCACGGCCTCTCCCCAGTGTGAATGCGTCGATGAATTTCCAGCACAGACGGCGATCTAAATACCTTCCCATAGTCCCCACAGTTTCTCCATGGTGCTGGTATCCTTGTGACTCTGGATGGTTGGACGATCAGTTGAAGCCTCGCCCACACTCACAACACGTTTACAGTTTCACCCCGCTGTGAATGGTGCGATGTTTCTTCAGGCTGTGTGACTGGTTAAAGCTTTTTCCACAGGCAGAGCACTGGATCAATCACTCGGGTGTGTGTGTCTCTGTGCTTTTCCAGTCACACTGATGTTTGAAATCTTTTCCCACAGGCAGGACAGACAAACATTTCTCCTTCCACTTTCAAAGGACGATGATATTCGGGTCCTGATGAATCGATTGAGTCCGTCAGATCTTGACATGATGTTTGGTTTGTGTTTCCTGTCTGAAAATCTCCCCTTCTAATACGCTGTAAAAGGAGATAACAAAACTCATCACTGTCAGTACAAGACAGAAATTCAGGATAGACACATCTAGTTTCCATGGAACATTCTTTCCTCTCTTGTTCTTCCAAAGCTTTAAATCCCTGTCCAACACATTGTCCCTCCTGCTGTGCTGAAATCCAAATCAACACACATTTCGAAACTGTTGCTCCTCCACTCCCAGTTTTCAACACCAATTCTGGTTGGGTTCAGTTCGACACTCACTGGTTCTCCTCCCCTTAAGGTACTGACTCTGGCTGGGTTCAGTTCTACACTCACTGGTTCTCCTCCCCTTAAGGTACTGACTCTGGCTGGGTTCAGTTCTATACTCACTGGTTCCCCTCCCCTTAGAGTACTGACTCTGGCTGGGTTCAGTTCTACATTCACTGGTTCCCTTCCCCTGAAGGTACTGATTCTGGCTGGGTTCAGTTCTACACTCACTGGTTCCCCTCCCCTGAAGGTACTGACTCTGGCTGGGTTCAGTTCTACACTCACTGGTTCCCCTCCCCTGAAGCTACTGACTCTGGCTGGGTTCAGTTCTACACTCACTGGTTCCCTTCCCTTGAAGGTACTGACTCTGGCTGGATTCAGTTCTACACTCACTGGTTCCCCTCCCCTGAAGGTACTGACTCTGGCTGGGTTCAGTTCTACACTCACTGTTTCCCCTCCCCTGAAATTACTGACTCTGGCTGGGTTCAGTTCTACACTCACTGGTTCCCCTCCCCTGAAGGTACTGACTCTGGCTGGGTTCAGTTCTACACTCACTGGTTCCCCTCCCCTGAAGGTACTGACTCTGGCTGGGTTCAGTTCTACACTGACTGGTTCCCTTCCCCTGAAGGTACTGACTCTGGCTGGGTTCAGTTCTACACTCACTGGTTCCCCTCCCCTGAAGGTACTGACTCTGGCTGGGTTCAGTTCTATACTCACTGGTTCGCCTCCCCTTAAGGTACTGACTCTGGCTGGGTTCAGTTCTACACTGACTGGTTCCCTTCCCCTGAAGGTACTGACTCTGGCTGGGTTCAGTTCTACACACACTGGTTCCCCTCCCCTGAAGGTACTGACTCTGGCTGGGTTCAGTTCTACACTCACTGGTTCCCCTCCCCTGAAGGTACTGACTCTGGCTGGGTTCAGTTCTACACTCACTGTTTCCCTTCCACTGAAGGTACTGACTCTGTCTGGGTTCAGTTCTATACTCACTGGTTCCCCTCCCCTTAAGTACTGACTCTGGCTGGGTTCAGGTCTACACTCACTGGTTCCCCTCCCCTGAAGGTACTGACTCTGGCTGGGTTCAGTTCTACACTCACTGTTTCCCTTCCACTGAAGGTACTGACTCTGGCTGGGTTCAGTTCTATACTCACTGCTTCCCCTCCCCTTAAGTACTGACTCTGGCTGGGTTCAGTTCCACACTCACTGGTCCCCTTCCCCTGAAGGTACTGACTCTGGCTGGGTTCAGTTCTGCACTCACTGGTTCCCTTCCGCTGAAGGTGCTGACTCTGACTGGGTTCAGTTCTACACTCACTGGTTCCCCTCCCCTGAGGTTATGACTCTGGTTGGGTTCAGTTCTACACTCACTGGTTCCCTTCCCCTAAAGGTGCTGACTCTCGTTGGGTTGTGTTCTACACTCACTGGTTCCCCTCCCCTGAAGGTGCTTACTCTGACTGGGTTCAGTTCTACACTCACTGGTTCCCCTCCCCTGAAGGTACTGACTCTGATTCGGTTCAGTTCTGCACTCACTGGTTCCCTTACCCTGAAGGTGCTGACTCTGGCTGGGTTCAGTTCTACAATCACTGGTTCCCCTCCCCTGAAGGTGCTGATTCTGGTTGGGTTCAGATCCGCACTCACTGGTTCCCCTCCCCTGAAGGTGCTGATTCTTGTTGGGTTCAGTTCCACACTCACTGGTTCCCCTCTCTCTCCTCCCCTGAAGTTTTTTTTTCTGTTAAGTTAGTATTTAGTCTTTAAATAAAGGTTAATTAAATCAGAGGATTGCTGAGTCGTTGCTGGGTATATTTCTCTAAGATTTAGAGTTTAGTTCTACTTGATAATTGCGAGTGTAACTGGAGGGATGACAGGACAGCTCAGTTCCGTGGATTACACATCCTGTGGCATGTGAGCAATCCTGGAAGCTTCACATAGCCGGGACGACCACATGTGCAGGAGGTGTCTCCAGCTGCACCAACTCCAGCTCCGCGGTTTGGAGCTTGAGCGGCGGCTGGAGTCACTGCGGTGCATCAATGAGACTGAGAGCTACGGGGATCTCACGTTTCCAGAGGTGGTCACCCCGCAGCTTAAGAATGTGCAGGCAGAGGGGGATTGGGTGACCCCTGGACAGAAGAGGAGGACCAGACAGGTAGTGCTGGAGTCCCCTGAGTCCATCTCGCTCTCCAACCGGTTCTCTGTTCTGAGTACTGGTGAGGGCGATGGTGGCTCTGGGAGTGAGCCAGAGCCACATTCACAGCACCTTGGGTGTCTCAGCTGTGCGGGGGGGAGGAAGAAGAATGGAAGAGCTCTAGTGATAGGGGATTCAATAGTCAGGGGAGCAGACAGGTGTTTCTGCAGCCGCAGACGTGACTCCAGGATGGTATGTTGCCTCCCTGGTGCCAGGATGTCACTGAGCGGCTGCAGGGCATTCTGGGGGGAGAGGGTGAACAGCCGGAGGTTGTGGTCCACATCGGGACCAATGACACAGGTAGAAGGAGGGGTGAGGTCCTGCAGGCAGCATTTAAGGAGCTAGGAGAGAGATTAAAAAGCAGGCTCTCAAAGCTAGTAATCTCCGGATGACTCCCGATGCCACGAGCTCGTGAGTACAGAAATAGGAGGATAGAACAGATGAATACGTGGCTGGAGAGATGGTGCAGGCGGGAGGGCTTTAGTTTACTGAGGCATTGGGACCGTTTCTGGGGGAGGTGGGACCGGTACAAGCTGAACAGATTGCACCTCAACAGAGCCGGGACCAATATCCTCATGGGGGGGTTGCTAGTGCTGTTGGAGAGAGTTTAAACTCGCTTGGCAGGGCGACGGGAACCTGAAAATAGATTCAGTAGGGAGGGGAGTAAAGCTGGAATTAGAAAGCAAAATTAAAGAAAGTGAGTTTGAAGGAGAGAGGAAATAAGCAGGAAAAAAGTGTAAAAAAAACAAACTTAAAGCCACTTTGTCTAAATGCACGTATCATTTATAACAAAATAGATGAGTTGACGGCACAAATAGATACAAATGGGTATGATCTGATAGGCATTACAGAGACATGGTTGCAAGGTGACCAGGTCTGGGAATGAAATATTCAGGGGTATTTCACAATCCAGAAGGACAGACAGAAAGGAAAAGGAGGTGGGGTAGCTCTATTGATAAAGGATGGAATCACTGCAATAAGAAGAAACAATATTGGCTCAAATGATCAGGATGTTGAACCAGTTTGGGTGGAGATAAGGAATAATAAAGGGAAAAAGTCACTGGTGGACATAGTCTACAGGCCACCTAACAGTAGCAACTGTGTTGGTCGGAGCATAAACCAGGAAATAGTGGGGGCTTGTAAAAAGGGAACAGCAATAATCATTAGTGATTTTAACCTCCATATTGATTAGACATATCAAATTGGTCAGGGTAGGCTTGAGTAGGAGTTCATAGAGTACATAAGGGGCGGGTTCATTCAGCAGTATGTAACGGAACCAACCAGGGGGCAGGCTATCTCAGATCTGGTCCTGTGTAATGAGATAGGATTAAAAAACAATCTCCAAGTAAAGGATCTCCTTGGAATGAGTGATCATAGCATGGTTGAATTTCAAATTCAGATGGTGGGTGAGAAAGTTAGCTCTCTAACCAGCGTACTAAGCTTAAATGAAGGAGACTATGTAGGTATGAGGGCAGAGTTGGCTCAAGTGGACTGGGAAAATAGATTAAAGTGTAGGACGGTTGTTGAACAGTGGTGTACATTTAAGGAGATATTGCACAACTCTCGAGAGGAATATATTCCAGTGAGGAGAAAAGGGTGTAAAAGAAAAGATAGCCATCCATGGCTAACTAACGAAATAAAGGACGGCGTCCAATTTAAAAACGAGGTGAGACAAAGTGGCCAAAACTAGTGGGAGGACAGAAGATTGGGAATCTTTTAAAAGCCAGCAAAGAAAGACTAAAACAATGAAGAAAGGGAAGTTAGACTATGAAAGTAAACTAGCACAAAATATAAAAACAGATAGCAAGAGTTTCTATAGGTATATAAAAAGAAAAAGAGTGGCTAAAGTAAATGTTGCTCCCTTGGAGGACGAGACCGGGAATTAGTAATGGGGAACATGGAGATGGCAGAAACTCTACAAATATTTTGTATCTGTCTTTACGGTAGAGGACAGAAACAATATCCCAACAGTGGATAGACAAGGGGCGATACAGGGGGGAGGGGGGGCGGAGGAACCTAACACAATCACTAAGAAGGTGTTACTCAGTAAGGTAATGGGACTAAAGGCAGATAAATCCCCTGGACCTGGTGGCTTGCATCCTAGGGTCTTCAGAGAAGTAACGGCAGGGATAGTGAATGCATTGATTGTAAATTTAACATAATTCCCTGGATTCAGATTGGAAACCTGCAAATGTAACACCTCTATTTAAAAAAGGAGGCAGACAAAAAACAGGAAACTATAGACCAATTAGCCTAACATCGGTGGTTGGGAAAATGTTGGAGTCCATTATTAAAGAAGCAGTAGCAGGACATTTGGAAAAGCACTTTTTGTGTCAGGCAGAGTCACCACGGATTTATGAAGGGGAAGTCATGTTTGACAAATTTGTTGGAATTCTTTGAGGATGCAACAGACAGGGTGGATAAAGGGGAACCATTGGATGTGGTATATTTGGACTTCCAGAAGGCATTTGACAAGGTGCCACATAAAAGGTTACTGCACAAGATAAAATATCATGGGGTTGGGGGTAATATATTAGCATGGATAAAGGATTGATTAGTAAAAGAAAACAGAGTCAGGATAAATGGTTCATTCTCGGGTTGGCAATCAGTAACTAGTGGGGTGTCGCAGGGATCAGTGCTGGGACCCCTACTATTTACAATCTATATTAACGATGTGGAAGAAAGGGCCGAGGGTAACGTAGCCACATTTGCTGACGATGCAAAGATAGGAGGAAAATCAATGTGTGAGGAGGACACAAAAAATCTGCAAAAGGACATAGACAGGCTAAATGAGTGTGCAAAAATTTGGTAGATGGAGTATAATGTTGGAAAGTGTGAGGTCATGTGCTTTGGCAGAAAAATTCAAAGAGCAAGTTATTAATTAAATGGAGAAAAATTGCAGAGGTTAGTATGCAGGTTCTGCAAGTGATCAGGAAGGCCAATGAAATCTTGGCCTTTATTGCAAAGGGGATGGAGTATAAAAGCAGGGAAGTCTTGCTACGGTTATACAGGGTATTGGTGAGGGCACACCTGGAATACTGTGTACAGTTTTGGTTTCCATATTTACGAAAGGATATACTTGCTTTGGTGGCAGTTTCTTGTCTTGGAGGGTTGTAGTAAATCTGTGGAATTCGCTGCCTCAGAGAGCTGTGGAAGCTGGGTCATTGAATAAATTTAAGACAGAGATAGGCAGGTTTTTAACCAATAAGGGGTTATGGGGCGAAGACAGGGAAGTGGTCCAGAGTCCATGATCGGATCAGCCATGATCGTGTTGCGTTGTGAAGCAGGCTCGAGTATGGCTGCTCCTGCTCCTATTCCTTATGTCTATTTGTTCTTATGTTTACCACTCCCTCATCAGACACTTCCAGGGCAAGTACAGCAAGGGTTAGATACAGAGTAAAGCTCCCTCTGCACTGTCCCATCAAATGCTAAACCTTGCCCATAATGAGCAGGGCTCAGGGAGGTTGGTTGCTGGGCACTGCAGTGATGTCATTAAGCTAGTTTGAATAGCTAATAGTTACTCCAAACTAACTTAGGCCAGCATATCTGGCCACACAGAAAGACAGGAAAGCACCAAGCACTTAACAAAGCACAAAAATAAGAATTCAATAACAAATAAAAAATACAAGGAAGCTGAGAGAACCTGCATCAAGCACCAAGATTTACAAAGCACGAAACAAAACACAAAAAGTAACAAGCAATTAATTAACAAATAAAAAATAAAAGGAACCCTGCATCGAAAGCACCAAGACCAAAGTAATTGATGGGATTGAAGGCCAATAAACCCCCGGGGCCTGATAGTCTGCATCCCAGATTACTTAAGGAAGTGGCCCTAGAAAGAGTGGATGCATTGGTGATCATTTTCCAACAGTCTATCGACTCTGGATCAGTTCCTATGGCCTGGAGGGTAGCTAATGTAGCACCACTTTTTAAAAAATGAGAGAGAAAACGGGTAATTATAGACCAGTTAGCCTGACATCAGTAGTGAGGAAAATGTTGGAATCAATCATTAAGGTTGAGAGAGCAATGGCAGGATCGGACCAAATCAACATGGATTTATGAAAGGGAAATCATGCTTGACAAATCTTCTAGAATTTTTTGAGGATGTAACTAGTAGAGTGGACAAGGGAGAACCAGTGGATGTGGTGTATTTGGACTTTGAAAAGGCTTTTGACAAGGTCCCACACAAGAGATTCGTGTGCAAAATTAAAGCACATGGTACTGGGGCTAATGTACTGACGTGGATAGAGAACTGGTTGGCAGACAGGAAGCAGTGAGTCGGGATAAACGAGTCCTTTTCAGAAAGGCAAGCAGTGACTAATGGGGTGCCGAAGAGCTCAGTGCTGGGACCCCAGCTATTTACATTATACATTAATGATTTAGATGGAGGAATTGTTGTAATATCTCCAAGTCTGCAGATGAAACTAGACTGGGTGGCGGTGTGAGCTGTGTGGAGGACGCTAAGAGGCTGAAGGGTGACTTAGACAGGTTGGGTGATTGGGCAAACGCATGGCAGATGCAGCATAATGTGGATAAATGTGAGGTTATTCACTTTAGTGGCAAAAACACAAATGCAGAATATTATCTGAATGGCAGCAGATAAGGAAAAGAGAAAGTGCAACGAGATGGTGTCATGGTACATCAGTCATTGAAAGATAGCATGCAGGTACAGCAGGCGGTGAAGTAGGCAAATGGTATGTTGGCCTTCACAGCAAGGGGATTTGAGTAGAGGGGCAGGGAGGTCTTACTGAAGTTGTAGAGGTCCTTAGTGAGGTCTCACCTGGAATATTGTGTTCAGTTTTTATCTCCTAATCTGAGGAAGGACATTCTTGTTATTTAGGGAGTGCAGCGGAGGTTCACCAGACTGATTCCCAGGATGGCAGGACTGACATATGAGGAGAGACTGGATCGACTGGGCCTGTATTCACTGAAGTTAAGAAGGATGAGAGGGAATCTCATCGAAACATATATACAATTCTGACGGGTCTGGACAGGTTTGATGCAGGAAGAATGTTCCCGATGTTGGGGAAGTCCAGAAATAGGGGACATAGTTTAAGGATAAGGGGTAAGCCAGTTAGGACTGAGATGAGGAGAAACTTCTTCATTCAGAGTTGTTAAGCTGTGGAATTCCCTGCCTCAGAGAGTTGTTGATGCTAGTTCATTGGATATATTCAAGAGGGAGTTAGATATGGCCCTTACGGCTAAAGGAATCAAAGGTTATGGAGAGAAACGAGGAAAGGGGTACTGAGGTGAATGATCAGCCATGATCTTATTGAATGGTGGTGCAGGCTCGAAGGGCCGAATGGCCTACTCCTGCATCTATTTTCTATGTTTCTATGTAATAATCAATCAATAACAAATAAAAAGGTCGGCGAATCGGTTCTTTCTCACTGTGCAGATCTGCTCCTGGTGATATACCCTCAACCTCCTACTGACTGCAACTCAACTTGCATGTATGTGCAGTAAAAACTCAGAGAAAGCTCAGAATCTCTTCAGTCAACTTAAACTGGGGTCTCGAGATCTCTTGCAACCCAAAAAGCAAAATGAAAAATGGACCACAATCAATTAATAAATAAATAAACACACAAAAAGTAGAAGTCCTACCTTCAGCGGGCCGCCGATGAGGGAGCCCATTGGGCTGCAGAGCACACACAGAGATTCTGGGGGCGAGGAGCTACTGCACATGCGTGCACACTCAAGCGCGCATGTGCAGAGGTCCCGGCACTGTTTTCAGCCCCGGGACCTGGCTGCGCCTCCATCGAGGCGAGGCTGGGGAGCGGCCAAACTCGGCCTGAAGACTTTTGGTGCCCTAATCGGTATAGAAAAGCGTCGCACCTCTGGTGAGTTCGTCAGAAACCTCTACTGGTCAAATTTGGGCCCCAAGAGTGGGACTGTTTCAAATTTACCAATTTAGCACTTTGTTCTCACCAATGTGCGCGGTCCCTTTAAATCTGCTGCACGGTGTCTCTTCTAGCGGTGGGTGCTGGTGAGTGGTCCCTTTAAATCTGCTGCACGGTGTCTCTTCCAGCGGTGGGAGCTGGTGAGCGGTCCCTTTAAATCTGCTGCACGGTGTCTCTTCCAGCGGTGGAATGAACATGGTTCAGTTCTGGATGTAACTAACAGCAGAATCCAAACCCTGCAGTCACTTGTGAACTCGCTGGTGTCTCAGCAGGCTGAATGATCGAGTGAACCCCTTCCCACACATGGAGCAAGTGAACGGCCTCTCCCCGGTATGATCTCGCTGGTGTCTCGGAAGGTGCTAATTGTTGTGCATGTATACACCCTGTACACTCAATGTACAGTTACATAAGATCTATGAATGTACCTTTACACTGTATAAAATATGCCTGTACCACCAGAGGGTGCAACAGGTGGAGACCTATAGGTCACCTGCACACTGCAGGTATAAAAGGGAGCCCACCTTACTGTCACATCATTCAGGAGCTGCAATAAAAGGACTAAGGTCACAACAGTGCAAGTGCAATACCTTACCTCGTGGAGTCATTACTCGAGTGCTGGCAAACACGACAGTAATTACTGTTGAATGTGTTTCCACACATGGAGCAGGTGAACGGCCACTCCCCAGTGTGAGTGCGCTGGTGTGTCAGCAGTTCCTTTTTGCTATTAAAGCTCTTCTCACAGGCAGAACATTTAAACGGTCTCACATTGGTGTGAACAAGTTGGTGTCTCAGTCGGTGGGTTGAAGAAATGAATCCTGACCCACACACGGAGCAGGTGAAGTTCTCTCCCGAGTGTGAGCTCGCTGGTGTGTTAGCAGCTCACATGACCGAGTGAATCTCTTCCCACACACGGAGCAGCTGAACAGCCTCACCCCAGTGTGGGTGTGTTGATGAGTTTCCAGCTCAGATGGGTAATTGAATCCTTTCCCACAGGCCCCGCATTTTCATGGTATCTCCCCAGTGTTGCTGCGTTTGTGTTTCGCCAGGCCACAGGATCAGCTGAATCCTCGTCCACACACACAACACGTGTACGGTTTCTCCCCGCTGTCAACTCTGCTTTTTGCTTCCATGTTATGTTTGATGATATTCAGGTCCCGATGAATAGACTGATCGATCTTGATGTGACATTGGAGTTAAATCTCCCGTGTACAAGTCCTCCCCTTCAAATACATTGAATATAAAACAGATAAAAGGGAGTGAGAGAGAACCCAGAAAAACACACAGGCTGATTGTAAAATTGAGCTTAATAAATCGGGGAATTTGTGGTGCGGGCTCTAGAAAAACAGTCACCATGAAAGCTGCCGGATTGTCACTAAAATCCCAACTGGCACACTAATGTCCTCCAGCGATATGGGGATCGGGCGGGAGAGTCAAGTTGAGATCGAAGATCAGCCATGGTCGTATTGACTGGTGCAGAAGGCTCGAAGGACCATATGGCTGACTCCTACTCCTAATCCTTATGTTCTGATGGAAGGGAACCTGCCACCCAACCTGTCCCACGGCTTTTACCACCCAGAAGGAAAAGGGCAGCAGGTGAATGGGAACACCATCATCTGCAAGTTCCCCTCCAAGTCACACACCATCCGGATTGGTCATATATCGCCGTTCCTTCATCGTCACTGGGTCAAAATCCTGGAACTGGCTCCCTAACAGCACTGTGGGAGCACCTTCACCACACGGACTGCAGCGGTTCAAGTAGGTGACTCCCCACCACGTTCTCCAGTGTAATTAGGAATGGCCAGTAAATGCCGGCCTTGGCAGCGACGGCCACAGCCCGGAACACATTTAAAAATCTGTAAATGTTCAATGGATTAAAAGTCTCTCCAGAAATACTTGTTCCTCATACACTTTTCCATTGTGTGGACAGGGGGTGCTTAACAATCTAATCTCCCCCAGAGCCCAGCTCCCCGGGGGCCCCGCACGGGCCCAGAGCCCACCTCCCCGGGAACCCCGCACGGGCCCAGAGCCCACCTCCCTGCACGGGCCCAGAGCCCACCTCCCCGGAGGCCCCGCACGGGCCCAGTGCCTACCTCCCCGGGGGCCCCGCAGGGGCCCAGACCCCACCTCCCCGGGGGCCCCGCACGGGCCCAGAGCCCACCTCCCCAGGGGCCCCGCACGGGCCCAGAGCCCACCTTCCCGGGGGCCCCGCACGGGCCCAGAGCCCACCTCCCCGGGGGCCCTGCACAGGCCCAGAGCCCACCTCGTCGGGGGCCCCGCTCGGGGAAAGGCCGGAGCCGCAGGTTGTTGTTCGGGTCCTGAGGCCCACAGTGGGTGTGTGTGAAGCGGATAATGCGGAGTGTTGTCTCTCGGGCAGGCGGGGCCTGTGCCCGCACTCGGTGTGTGTGAAGCCCGCGCCCCCTGGGGTTTATTAACCCGCTCCCTCCCTCCGCCCATCTCTCAGCCGCTGCGTCAGACACAGCCGCCCTACCGCGCATGCTCAGCTCACACTGCCCGGGTGATTGACGGCAGCTCCGGGCCAATAGGAAGAGCGGGGGCGGGGCCGGAGGACCGAGTGGGCAATGGGTCATCCAACGAATCAGACTGTGCTCGGGGCGGGGCTGGAGGACCGAGCGGGCGGAGGGTCCTCCAACCAATCGGAGTGTGCGAGAGGCAGGGTTGAGCCCGGATCTCCCGCACTGAGCATGTGCGGACGGCGGCGGCGACAGTTGGTGGAGCCCGGATGATGTCGGTTGTCGGCGCGGGGCAGGAATTGGAGCCGCGCGTGGGGCTGGTGAGCGTCATAAACACGTGGTGTAGGGCCCAGGGCCAATCACAGCCCAGAGGCTGACCCCGGGCTTGACCCGCGGTGACAGGCCCGGGGTCAGCGGGGTCACCGGCCGCCAGCTGGGATTTGGGAAAGAGGAAAAATGGGAGATATTCTAAAGCAAATGGTGCAATTTGCAGGTGAACACAAAGCTGTGAAGGGCAGGGTCCGCTGATCAATCTGTTCCAGCATTAATAGCAGTATAGAGTACAACAAGCAAGTTCTGGTCAACCTTTATCACTCACGAGTTCGACTCAGATATTGAGGGTTGGCCTCAATTCTGGGACATCAATAATAACTTTCAAAACCAGCAATGTTCAAAGGGAACATTTTCTGGTGTTTTGGGGCAGGTGCAGAGAGTGGGTCTTTCAGTGAATTGGACAGGCTCGATGGGCCGAATGGTCTCATTCTGTGCTGTGTGATTCCCTGAAATGGTGAGAGTCAGGGAGCGAGTGGTCAGGGAGAGCCCATCACCAAAACAGGGAGATATTACAGATATATAGGGAGGGTCAGAGTGTATAAAGAGGTGACGAGAGCACAGACACCCAGATTCAGTACCTTCAGGGGAGGGGAATCAGTGAGTGCAGAACTGAACCCAGCCAGAGTCAGTGCTTTCAGGGGAGGGAAACCAGTGAGGGTCGAACTGAACAAAGCCAGAGTCAGTACTTTCAGGGAGGAGGTACAGAGGTTTCGTGAGAGTGTTCCAGAGCTTGGGGCCTCGGCAACAGAAGACAAAGCCACCAATAGTTGAGCGATTATAATCAGGGATACTCAGCAGTGAGTCACATTCTGCACTGGGGGAGTCGGGTGGTGGCTTCAGGCTTTAAAATTCTCATCCTCTTGTTCAAATCCCTCCAAGGCCTCGCCCCTCCCTATCTCTGTAACCTCCTCCAGCCCGCCAATCCTCTTAATAAGGAGAAACAATTTTCAGTGTCAGAAAGTTCAGTAACCAGAGGCACAGATTGAATGTGATTGGTAAATGAACCAGATGCTACATGAGGGGACTAATGAAGCAGCGAGATGTTCTGGCCTGGAACGCACTGCTTGTTCGGGTGGTGGAAGCAGATTCACTTGTAACTTTCGAAAGAGATAAACATGACTTGAAAAAATTTTCAGCGTTATGGGGCAAGAGTAGGACAGGAGTCCCCTGAGTGCATCTCACTCGCTAACCGGTTTCCAGTTCTGGATACTGATGAGGGCGATGATTTCTCTGGGGAGTACAGCCAGAAACATGTCCACGACACCGTGGGTGGCTCAGCTGCACAGGGCGGGGAGGAAGAAGAGTGGAAGAGCATTAGTGCTGGTGCATTTGATAGTTAGGGGAACAAAAAAGCGCTTCTGCAGGCACAGACATGATTCCAGGATGGTATGTTGCCTCCCTGGTGCCAGGGTCAAGGATGTCACTGAGCAGCTGCAGGACATTGTTGAGGGGGGAGGATGAACATCCAGAGGTTGTAGTCCATATCGGGACCAATGACATCGGTAGAAAGAGGGATGAGATCCTGCAGGCAGATTTTAGGGAGCTAGGAAAGAGATTAAAAAACAGGACCTCAAAGGTAGTAATGTCCGGATTACTCCCGGTGCCACGTGCTGGTGAGTACAGAAATAAGAGGATGGAGCAGATGAATGTATGGCTGGAGTTTGGTGCAGGAGGGAGGGCTTTAGAATCCTGAGGCATTGAGAGCGTTTCTGGGGGAGGTGGGACCAGTACAAGCCGGACAGGTTGCACCTCAACAGGACCGGACAATATCCTCACTGGGGCTTTTGCTAATGTTTGGAAGGCAGAGGAAACAAAGGCTAGAAAATAGACAATAAGGGAGTTTGGCAGGGCTAAATGCCAGTGCCAGTGTGTTTCAATGAGATCACCTCTCATTCGTCTAAACTCCGGAAGAGTATAGGCCCATTCTACACAAACTCTCATCATAAGACAGTCCTCTCATCACAGGAATCAATCTAGAAATACTTCAATGCCAGTGCAAGGAGTCTGGGGATTGAGGCAGATAAGCTGAGGGCACAGACAGACATATGGGGGTATGATATTGTAACTATTCGTGAAACACGGCTAAAAGAACTGCAGGAATGGCAGCTCAACATTCCTGGTCACAGGGTTTTAAGACAAGATAGAGATGGGATAAAAAAAAGGCGGGCACATCGCAGTGTTGATTAAAGAAACAATTCCAGCTGTGGGGAGGGATGATATGTTTGAAGGATCATCAAATGAGGCCACATGGGAGAAGTGAAGAACAAAAAAGGGGCGATCACACTGCTGGGGATGTACTATAGACCCCCAAACAGTCAGAGGGAGACAAAAGAGCAAATATGTCGGCACATTTCTGATACGTGCAAAAATAATAGGGCAGTAATAGTCGGGGATTTCAACTACCCAAATATTAACTGTGATAGAATTAGTATGAATGATATAGAAGGAGCAGAATTCATAAAATGCATTCAGGAGAACATTTTTAGCCATTACGTAGCAAGCCCAACAAGAGAGTGGGTGGTTTTGGACTTGGGTTTAATGAATGAAGCTTGGGCAGGTGGAAGGGGTGTCAGTGGGAGAGAATTTTGGTGCTGGTGATCACAATTCAGTTAGATTCAGGGTCGTTATGGAAAAGGACAAAGATGGACCAGAAATAAAAGTTCTCAATTGGCATAAAGCTAATTTTACTAAGCAGAGATGTGATTTAACCAAAGTGGACTGGAAACAGCTACTTGAAGGTAAATTAGTGTCAGAGCAGTAGGAGGCATTCAAGGAGGAGATAGCGAGGATTCAGAGCTAGTATGTTCCCTTAAGATAAAGGGTGGGACTAATAAATCTAGAGCCCCTTACATGTCAATATTAGAATATCAGAGATAGGAGCAGGAGTAGGTCATACGGCCTCTCGAGCCTGCTCCGATATTCAATAAGATCATTGCCCTCAACTCCACTTTCCCACCTGATCTCCATATCCCTTGATTCCTCGAGAGTCCAAAAATCTATCTATCTCAGCCTTGAATAGACGGAGCATCCACAGCCCTCCAAAGAATTCCATAGATTCACAAACCTCTGAGTGAAGACATTTCTCATCTCTGTCTTAAATGGCCTCCCCCTTATCTTGAGCCCCCGAGTTCTAGTCACTCCAGGCCGGGGGAATCGAGCTCTCAGCATCTACCCTGTCAATACCCTTCAGAATCTTGTATGTTTCAATGGGATCCCCTCTCATTCTTCTAAACTCCAGAGAGTATAGGTCCATTCTACACAATGTCTCATCGTAAGACAGCTCTCTCATCCCAGGAATCAATCTTGTGAACCTCCATTGCACCGTCTTCAAGGCAAGTGTATCTTTCCTTAGATAAGGAGACCGAAACTGCTCAGTACTCCAGGTGTGGTCTCACCAAGGCCCTGTACAATTGTAGCAATAGATCCTTAATCTTATACTCCACCCCCTTACTGCTTGCTGTACCTGCATGCTCGCTTTCTGTGTTTCTTGCACAAGGACACCCAAATCTCTCGCAACACCAAGATTTAAAGTTTCTCACCATTTAAAAGATATTCTGTTTTTCTATTCTTCCTACCAAGGTGAATAACCTCACATTTCCCGACATTATACTCAATCTGCCACCTTACTGCCCATTCACATCGTCTGTCTATATATCTTTGCACTCTTGTGTTCTACTCACAGCTTACTGTCTCACCTAGCTTTGTATCGTCAGCAAATATTACACTCGGTCCCTTTATCTAGGTCATTAATATAGATTGTAAATAGCTGAGGACCCAGCACTGATCCTTGCTTCACGGTAGAAGACACTAAAAACCTCTCCTTTTTTAAATAGGGGCGTTACATTTGCGGTTTTCCAATCTGGTGGGACTGCCCCAGAATCTAGGGAATTTTGGGAGATTAAAACCAATGCATCCACTATCTCTGCAGCCATTTCTCTTAAGACCCTGGGATGTAAGGCATCAGGTCCAGGGGACTTGTCCGCCTTTAGTCCCATTATTTTACCTAGTACCACTTCATTACTGACAGTGATTGTATTAAGTTCCTCCCTACCTATAGCCCCTTGATTATCCACTTTTGGGATGTTTTTAGTGTCTTCTACCGTGAAGACCGATACAAAATATTTGTTCAACGTCTCTGCCATTTCCCTGTTCTCCATTATTAATTCCGCAGTCTCATCCTCCAGGGGACCAACATTTACTTTAGCCACTCTTTTCCTTTTTAACACTCTTTAAAATGTGCCTCTTTGACCCCCGGTGTCAAATTCTATCTGATAATGCTCCTGTGAAGCACCAGGGGCCATTTTACAGAGTTATTTCAAGGCTGAGATAGATACATTTTTGGTGTTTGGGGAATCGAGGGATATGGAGATCGGGCGGGAAAGTGGAGTTGAGGTTGGTGATCAGTCATGATGTTATTGAATGGTGGAGCAGGCTCGAGGGGCCGTATGGCCTACTCCTGCTCATAACTCTTATGTTCTTAAAGGTGCTATATAAATGAAAGTTGTTGTTGTTTATAAAGGAAGGATAAATGGTGGTGGGTCAGGGAGAGCATTTGATCAGAACTGGGAGATATGGCAGATGGACAGCTTATAGGGAGCGATAGAGTGAGCGAAAGGAGAGAGAGAGAGAGACCATATACACAAGAAATGAACTGTAAAGTTGGGTGGGGAAGAGGAGGTGGGGAAGTGACAGCAGACAAAAGGAGGCACAATAGGAGAAGGGAGAGTAATAAAAGACATACAGAAAATAAAAACACTTGCATTTATTTCGCACCTTTCACCACCACCAGATGCTCCAAAGCCCTTTACAGTCAATTAAGTTATTTTTGAAGCGTAGTCACTATCGTAATGTAGGAAACGCAGCAACCAATTTACAATGTGATAATGACCAGATAATCTGCTTCACTGATGCTAAGGGAAAATATTGGCCAGGACATCGGGGATAACTCCCCTGTTCTGCTTGAAATATTGCAATGGGACCTTTTACGTCCACCTGAGGGAGCAGACGGGGCCTCGGTTCAACATCTTATCCAAAGGACAGCACCTCCGACAGTACAGCAGTCCCTCAGCACTGCACTGGATCATCAGCCGAGATTTTTGTGTTCATGTCTCTGGAGTGCGACATCAACCCACAACCTTGTGACCCAGAGGCAAGTGTGTTACGCACTGAGTCACAGCTGACACAAATACTGACATAGTTAGAGCAGGTTAGCTCAGTTGGAGATGTGAGATGATGCATTTATCAATGCTTAGATATTTTGTCTATTCCTCAAAATCAGTAACATTTTGGAATGTTCAGGTCAAGGTTCACAGATTAACAATAAGAAATAGGAGCAGAAGTAGGCCATTGTATCCCTCGAGCCTGCTCTGCCATTCAATAAAATCATGGTTGATGTGATCTTGACCTCAACTCCACTTTCCTGCCTGCTCCCCATAACTCTTGACTCCCCTATTATGCAAAAATCTGTCTATCTCCGCTTTAAATATATTGACTGACTCAGCCTCCACAGCTCTCTGGGGTAGAGAATTCCAAAGATTCACGACCCTCAGGGAAGAAATTCCTCCGCATCTCCGTTTTAAATGGGCGACACCTTATTCTAAAACTATGCACCCTAGTTCTAGATTCCCCCACGAGGTGAAACATCCTCTCTGCATCTACCCTGTCAAGCCCCCTCAGAATCTTACACGTTTCAATAAGTTCACCTCTCATTCTTCGAAACTGCAATGAGTACAAGCCCAACATGCTCAATCTTACTTCATAAGACAACCCCTTCATCTCAGGAATCAACCTCGTGAGCTTCTCTGAACTGCCTCCAATGCAAGTATATCCTCCTTAAATAAGGAGACCAAAACTGTACGCAGTACTCCAGGTGTGGTCTCACGAACACCCTGTACAGTTGTAGCAAGACTTCTCTACTTTTATACTCCATTCCTCTTCAATAAAGGCCAACATTCCATTTGCCTTCCTGATTACTTGCTGTACCTGCATGCTAACTTTTTGTGTTTCATGCACAAGGACCCCCAGATCCCCTCTGTCCCGCAGCATTTTGTAGTCGCCATTTAAATAATAATTTGCTTTTTTATTCTTCCAACCAAAGTGCATAACCTCACATTTTCCCTCATTATACTCCATCTGCCAAATTTCTGCCCACTCACTGAGCCTGTCCATAATCCTTTGCTGAATCTTTGTGTCCTCCTCACAACTTGCTTTCCCACCTATCTTTGTATCAGAGGCATATTTGGCTGCAGTGCACTCCGTCCCTTCATCCAAGTCATTAATATAGGTTGTAATTAGTTGAGGCCCCAACACTGATCCCTGTGGCACCCCACTAGTTACAGTTTGCCAACCTGAAAATGACACATTTTTCCGACTCTCTGTTTTCTATTAGTTAGCCAATCCAAAATTTATGCTAATATATTACCCCCAACCCCGTGAGCTCTTATATTGTGCAGTAACCTTTTATCTGGCACCTTATCGAATGCCTTCTGGAAATGCAAATACACCACTGCTACTGGTTCCTCTTCATCCACCGTGCTCGTTACATCCTCAAAGAACTCGAGCAAGTTTGTCAAACGTGATTTCCCTTTCATAAAACCATGCCGTCTCTGCTTGACTATTATGATTTTCTTAATGTCCTGCTACTATTTCCTTCATAATGGACTCCAGCATTTTCTCAATGATAGATGTTAGTCTAACTGCTCTATAGTTTCCTGCTTTCTGTCTCCCTCCCTCCCTTGTTGAATTGGGGTGTTGCATTTGAGGTTTTCCAATCCACTGGGACCTTGCCAGAATCCAGGGAATTTTGGTCGATTACAACCAATCCATCCACTTTCTCTGCAGCCACTTCTTTTAAGACCCCAGGATGCAGGCCATCAAGTCCAGGGGACGTCCAACTTTAGTCACAATAGTTTGTCTGGTACTTTTTCTCTTGTGATAGTGATTGTTTTAAGTTCCTCGCTCCCTGTGACCCCTTGATTATCTATTATTATTGGGATGCTTTTAGTGTCTTCCACCGTGAAGACCATACAAAATATTTGTTTAAAGTCACCGTCATTTCCCTGTTTCTCATTATTAATTCCCCGTCTCATCCTCTAAGGGACTAAAGTTTATTTTACCTATCTCTTCCTTTTTATATATCTGTAGAAGCTTTGACTGTATTTATATTTCTTGCCAGTTTACTCTCAATCTACCTTCTCCCTCTTTATTATTTTTATTAAGACAATACTTAAAACCACACGGCCGAAGGAAAGAATGTTCCATAGAAACTAGAATTGTCTCTTCTGAATTTCGATTCTGTACTTACTTTTGTAAACTCCTTTTGCAGGGTGTTAGAAGGGGAGGATTTGAAGGAGGGAAACTCAAACTAAACGTCACGTCAAGATCAGATAGAGTCACTCGATTCATCAGGACTTGAATATCATCAGCCTTTAAATGTGGAAGTAGAAATGTTTTTTTGTTTTGTCTGTGGGTAAAGATTACAAACATCAATGTGACTAAAAAAGCAGAGACCCACACACCCGAGTGAGAGTGTATCAGTGCACTGATTGTGGAAAGAGCTTTAACCAGTTGCACAGCCTGAAAAACCATTGCACCATTCACAGCGGGGAGAAACAGTAAACGTGTTGTGTGTGGAGGAGGCTTCAACTGATCGTCCAACCTGGAGAGACGGAAGCACACCCGCACCACGGAGAAACCGTGGAAATGTGGGGACTGTGGGAAGGGATTCAGCTGCCCGTCTGCGCTGCAAGTTCATCAACACAGTCACACTGGGGAGAGGCCGTTCACCTGCCCAATGTGGGGGAAGCCATTCACTCAGTCATCCAGCCTGGTGAAACACCAGCTTGTTCACACTGGGGAGAGGCCTTTCACCTGCTTTGAATGTGGGAAGGGATTCACTCAGTCATCCATCCTGCTGATACACTAGCGAGTTCACATTGGGGAGAGGCCATTCACCTGCTCTGAGTGTGGGAAGGGATTCAGTGTGTCATCCCACCTGCTGACAAACCAGCGGGTTCACACTGGCGAGATGCCGTTCACCTGCTCAGAGTGTGGGAAGCGATTCACTCAGTCATCCAGCCTGGTGATACACCAGCGAGTTCACACCGGGGAGAGGCCTTTCACCTGCTCAGAGTGTGGGAAGCGATTTACTCATTCATCCAGCCTGATGATACACCAGCGAGTTCACACTGGGGAGAGGCCGTTCACCTGCTCGGAGTGTGGGAAGCGATTCACTGTGTTATCCCACCTGCTGAGACACCTGCAAGTTCACAAGTGGCTGCAGGGGTTGGATTCTGCTATCATTGCAGCTGTTAATCACATCCCGACTGAATCGTGTCCATTACGACAGTTGAAGTTAGTTTCTGCTGATAATAACCCTATAATTGGGCTGGAATATAATATTTTGATGTTTCAGTAACAGAGTGTGTCGATATTTAATGTTCCAAGATAAGAGGAGACTAATTGATGTCCTGTTACTGACTGCACCATTTTGGCGCCTTTTCTCCTTTCTAACTCTGAATTATTTCACTTCTCATACCTTCGGTTACTCTCGTGGAAAAATGCCAGTTCCCCTTCCCTTCCAGTGTGCCTCTCCTAGCCTTCGCATTGAAGAAAGGTGTCGGTAACATGCCTGGGATCACTGAACACAAAACCCAGTCTGTGAATCACTTTCAGATACTGGACTTAGTGTGTGCCCCACAGCATCTCTCTCACCTTCGATGTGTGAATGGAGCATCACGCCTGCAAACCTGGGTTTAATTTAAATTTGAATCCACTCAGGAAATGTATTTAAGAGAATACAGATCACATCAAATAATTGCCAACGGTTTCGAGTCAACAAGATGAACAAGTAAATACATCCCGGCCCAATATTCCAGCTCCACATTCACAGGAGAAAGTCTGTTATCAAACTCCTCGAGTAGACAGAATAGAGAACGATGCTGACTCTAAGAATATCTACCATCTGTTGTAAATATCTTTCAAATCCTGACTGATAAAACCTGGCATTTTCCTTTCAGTTGAAGTGAATGGAAGATGAGAGGGGACTTGGAATAGGGAACTTGGTTAATTCAGCTTCTGAAAGGTGTTCATGTTTAGTTCATTCCATATCGGGGAAAATGTGGTTGTTATCATTAGAGAGAGATTTCACTGAGCAACAGTTGGTGTTTGCACCCAACTGGCTGTGGATATTTTCATCATAGAATGTTTAGATTAGAAATATTATGCGTGAATAAGAAGAGTTCAAAGACTAGTGGTTTGTGCTTATCACAGGAAGACTAGTGCTTCCAACATTGTTGATGTATGTTGAAGAAAATGCAGACTTGTGTCTTTGGACTATGCCGTAGCCAAAGACGACCATATCAGGAAATGCCAGTTCCAGTTGGATAAGAGGTTGATGGCATTGCAAAAGATCCAGCAGTTAAAACAAAATTATCTCCAGTTATCTGCAGACATCGAATTACGCAGCATGGTCACAAAGTTGGACTCAAGAATTTAAAGTATTGAGTTAAATTATTGGGATTGATTGTTATTGAATTGAATTGTTGTAGAATGGAAAAGTGGTGAAGTTATGCTAAACTTATATCGAACCTTGGTTAGACTTTGTGCGTGCAATTCTGGTCACCATATTATAAAAATGATATGGAGGCACTGGAGAGGGTGCAGAGAAGATTTACAAGGATGATACCATAAAGGCGATCGTCTACCTATCGGGAAAGGATGGACAGGCCGGGTCTATCTTCTCTTGAAAAAAAAAGGCTGAGGGGTGACCTAATGTCTTTAAAATGATGAAAGGTTTTGATAGAGTAGATACAGTGTTTCCACTTGTGGGGACCAGCATAATTAGAGGCCATCAACATAAGATAGTCACCAAGAAATCAAATAGGGAATTAAGAAGAAACCTCTACCCAGAGAGTGGTGAGAATGTGCAACTCGCTGCCACAGGGAGGGGTTGAAGCGAATAGTATCGATGCATTTAAGGGGAGGCTAGACAAGTATATGAGGGAGAAGGGAATCGAGGGTTATGTGGATATAGTTAGATGAGGAAAGAAGGGAGGAGGCTCGAGTGGAGCATAAACGCCGGCATGGACTGGTTGGGCCGAATGGCCAGTTTCTGTGTCGTATATCCGATGAAATCCTATTGTCCAAGTCACACTGCTCGAAGGGGAAGATAAATGACTTGCATTCAAACGCAATTGTTACTTTTGTCTTCTTGGTAAAATGACCATGTCTGGGCATAATTTGTTTGTGAAATTAATACTGATTTTATATATATATATATATGTATTGCAAAGCGTCGCTGGTCAAACACATGGGAAGGAAAATTTAGCTGAAAATTGAGATCATTAAGTTTTATTTTTGAAAAGGTCCCGTCTCTGTGGTTCTGTCCAAACTATGTATTCAGAAATAAGTTTTTGGGGGTGACTGTTATGCTAAAGGTAACTAACATCCTTCCTCTTGTAGACTGAATTGCTCTCTGGCATATTTTGGAGAATAAAAGGTCCAAGAAGAGGTTTGGTTAAATAAAATTAAACAAAGAAACTGGGTCAAAACTTGAACCAAGTGGGATTATTTGATCGATGTTTAAAGACAGTATGATAATATTGTATTAGACAGTAAAGTTCCTCCGGGCTCATGAATGAAATGGTGAACACTGTATAAAATGTAATGAGAGGAAATGAGTGAGGATATACGAGGAAAACAGGAAAGTTACACCTCCAAATAGAAATGTTTCTTAACTCATTGTCATAAATCACCTGGGTACAATCTGGTGTTAATGTAAATTCTTGTTAAAGTCAGGGAAGTGTAGGAAATTGCTAAGATTTCTCTCTCAGATGTTTGTGTCATTGCCTACACTGAACAATAAGAAAACTGAATTTGATCGCCTGGCCACTACCCCAGACATCGGGATTGTGCAGAGGGAGATGAGCAAAGATCTTCAGACACCCCACGATCTTTTGATAAGTACACCTCAAATGGCTTGGATCAGATGTCCCATTGGGCATGATACTGTGATACCGCTGCGTGTGTGCGTGAACGAGTCTCAGGCATGCTCCGTTATCGACAACAGCACAACATGAAATGGCTAATGTGGCTCAGGAGAGTGAGAGAACTTTTTAAACCATCAAGGCCGTGACACATTCTCCATCGAAAAAGCGACTTTGAAATAATCAGGATGGAGTTAAACACACTGCAACATGTCAGAGGCATTAGAATTAACAGTGGCGAGAATGCTGATCAAATTAGGATTTCCTCACAGCTAGAATGGTCGTCAGTTTCAAGGCCTCCACTAAGTACTGTACAAAGAAAGCTTGTAGAGAGGCTAAAAACAAAAAAAGCCAGCCTGTCTGTGTCTGGACAAGGTGGCCATGGCTGTGTGCAGATCAGCTGCAAGCTGAAGGTGGGAGATAAAGAGGCCAGACCTCACAGGCTCCATAACAAAACATGAATCCAAGTGAGAGGCCATCTCCAACAGGAAGCAGAGGACCTCAAAAGGGATAGTTTTGGAATCGTGATAAACCGAGGTATAGACCCTCAAAAGCATAATTTTAGTGGTAATAGAGAAAGAACCCTAAAGCCTGCTCCTTGGAAAGATTGGGAGACCAGGAAGACTCCCCTGAACCAGGTGGGTTGGGACACATCCTGACCCCAAACACTAAATTAATAGTGTTCACTTAAAGAGTTAGTATCACACCAGGACAATAAGTAATTCAAGAACATTATGTCATACTTCAATACAAACTTAAAAGGTAATGACAGCAGGTTATTTTAAAGTAAGAAATGTCGTATGTTGATCAGTAATGTTAACTATTGGTTTGCCAAGTACAAACGCTGATAGTGATCATCATATGTGGGACTTAAATAAAATGACATCCCACCTCACAAAAAGACTCGACCTGTCCCATTCAGTAAAAGAACCCACATTTTATGGACTAGAAGTAACTGAATCAGGAAATGTATTATATAACAATGTGTGTTTTTAAATTGTGAATTGAAATCAAAAGATTTAAACATGAGCTTGAATCTATCAACTAGATTATGTGAAGGGAGATATTCACAGTTAATAGACAAAATTGGAAGAGAATTAGTAAAGGATGTGTTAGTAAAGAATAGAACACAGGAACCAAGGGATGAGGAAGATGGGGAAAACAAGGAGAAGCTGTTTAAATCGACAGTAAAGTGACAGCTGACAGGATAGCTCAGAATAGGAGCCACAGCAAGGTTAGCAGGAGTAAACAGAATAGATACAGAAAGTGAATGGGAACACGATGTGGCTTACTGGTGGTATTGTGTGTAGCCTCTGTGACATTTATGATGAATGTGGTACAGAAGGGACTAGACAAGAGAGAGAGTAATCAAATTCCTTTGTTTATTCATGAAGGACAACTGAGAAAAAGGTTTCGGGGAACCAAGTCATAGGCTTTGATGTGATGCAGCCAATAGGAATGGGGATTTGTCCCCCAAGGAAGGAGAAAGAAGTGAAGATATTAGACCAGTGGGATTGGTCTTGCCTTTGCTGAGGAAAAATAGAAATGAAACGAAACCTTGGACGGTGTATCGGGTAGAATCATTTGCAAGGGTGGAAGACTGAGTTAGGTCCGATCCATAAACAGTGTGAGGAATATCCAAGATATCTGATTCAGAAGGGAGGAACTTGGATAGCACCAGATAAGCAGTGTTGTACTCTGAAAGGAGCAACATGGCTGTAGCATTGACGGGGAAGGAGGTGATCTGTATAAAGAATTCGAAGGGGTAAGCTGCAGGACAAGTTATAACGAACCACAGAAGGCTGAAAACCAAGGGTGGGATAGGTGTATTGCCTGAAAAAGAAGGAATACAACTAAAGGGAGAATGTACCCCAGCGATCGTTAGAGGAAATATACGGCGTATGACTTGAAGCGTGACATGGTAATAACACAGTGAAGCTGGTATTGATCGTGTGTAGTGTAAGCAAGAAGGAATTCAAGCTAAAAAGTGGGGTGGGACCCCAGGATCCTAGGAAAACTGGCCAGTGGGATAAAATGCAAGCTAAAATAAATGGAAAATTATTAAAAGAAAAGAAAAATGTTGGAAAAGCAAATTGAATTTACAAAGGACAGTTAGTTTTTACCAAAAGATACAAATGCGTACTTCAAAGCTGCAGCAGCTTGAAAGAGAAACAAAGATGTTGAGGAAAATGGACTGGAGGAAGATCATCAAATTACAAAAACGAATTTGAAGAAATTAGATTTAAATTGGCTGTGAAAAAGATATTGGTTTAAATATAAAAACTTACGAGTTAAACCCGACAAAGCTTTGTGCTGAGAAAGAGAAACAACGATGTTTAACGATGGACTGGAGTAAGGTCATCAAAAAATGATTAAGTTCCGATTCAAAAGGGGGAAAAGTAGTAAGCTAGGCGAACTCAGCACAGAAAGAAAAAACTGGGAGTTACAGAATTCTTAAAAAAGATGGACCGGCACCGAAGTTTAGATTTTGTGCTGAGAGAAATAAAACACAAGATTTGCTCAGTGAACGGGATCGTAAAAAAACCAAACTGCTGGAATGTATATAGATTGCGTGGAAATTGGATTTCTGTAAACAGAATAGCTATTAAAAATGTGTGGTCTCGCTTTAAATCAATGAAAAACTCGTTGGCAAGTATTTGAATTGGATGTGTAGAGAAATTGGAGTTTAATCTAAAATGCTGCCTTTCCTGATGAAAAGGTTTTATTATGACAACTTTACTAATAATTTCTGCTATTTTATCGGATTCCTAATTTCTTATCAAGTTTTCAAAGCACAAAGACTTGGGGAAATATTTTCAGATGAATACCCGAAGTCACGTAATTACGTCAGACCTTCTTACAAACCTGTAGTGGAATTAACCCATTCCATTGACAGCTGTTTTATTTATACTGGACCTTATCAGTTTGGATTTCTTAATAAAAGAAAGAAGACTCACCCGACAGACAGAGGACATGGTGGGATAGTCAGAATAAAAATAAAATGAAGAAAGGCGATGCAATAATACTTGCCTGCTACAGAGGAGAGATAGATACTCAAACAAAACAAAAGTTAGCAGCCCGTCTGCCTGTGGACTGCAAATTTACAGAGCGACCTTCCTCACCCCGACCCTTTCGGCCCAGCAGACCATGCCAGAGTTTACTCCATCATCACGTCCTGATCTTAAACGGAGTGCACAAAGAGAGTAGTCAACATGGGAACGGAGGGAAAGTGAGATTCGGTGGTAAGTCCGTGGTGAGTCTAGCTGAATATTAGCTGTAAGAAGGGAAATTTAGATTAACGTTTTGAATTGAACTTAGAACTTTAAATACAGAAATTAGCAGAAACTGCCTGTTAGTGGTAGTTAACCACCAGTCAGCTGTAAGTGTTAGTCTGAAATATGTGCTAATTACTGCCAGCAATGGGCATGGAGCTGAGACAGCACTTGTAATTTGTGTGTGGCTCCAAAGATATAAAACTAAACACTGACTTGTGCTTCTCAGTGTGTTATGCACAGTGATATTAAACGGAATTTGGTGAGAGTTTGAATGGGAACAGTGGTTGAAGGAGGTGCTGCTTTGGCCTCCAAATTACAGCCGGTCGATGAACGTTTGGTGAGTATTACCTTTTTTCTCGAAGCTTGGTCTACACTAAGACCTGGGAGCAATAACAATACTTTATTAAATTAATAATTTAACTATAATTACTAATTAATTAATATCATTATAAATAACCATTGAATAAAAACTAAGTAATTAAATTAATTCAGTGTGTAAATAAGCAAATAAATTTATAAAAAAATAACTAAAGATGGCAGGGTAGGCAATGAGTCGAGACTGTAGTGTGTATGAGTTTGTGGACATCAAATCTGTCCCACTTTCCCACATCTGCAGGAAATGTCTCTGCTTTATTCACTCTGGCTCAGCGCAATTGGGCTGGGGTGCGAGTTCGACACACTCTGAAACAAACAGGATAAGTGATATAATCCTGAAAACAGTCACATCCCACAGAAAAACGCAGGTTCAGGAAAGTCCGTGGTGTATTGGGTGCCGTGTAGCGATAACTGAGGAGAGGCTGAGAATGAGATACTGCTCCTGCCCAACGATAAGGATAAAGATTGCGTGGAGGACATCCACAATACATACCAAGGTACGTCGCTCATAAGGTTGTCCACAGGCAGAGATAGGAAGAAATATTAAACAATTACATTGCATCAGTATTTATCAGGGAGTCAACACAGGTGGACATGACATTGGATGATATTAGAAATGAAATAAATGCATTTAAAATAACAAGAGGGAAAATATTATATAAACTAATCAAACCGAAATTGGATAAAATGCCGGCTTCGGACAAATTACATCGAGGGAAGAGATAGCAGAGGCATTAATAAACATATTCAATATTTCGTTCGAATAAAGTGCAGTGCCGGAGGATTGGCAGATAACGAATGTAATACCTATTTATAAGTAGTGAGGTAGAACGTGTCTGAGGAACTAGAGTACAGTCAACTTAACGTCGTTGGGAGTAAAAATAATGGATTTCCTACTAAAGGAGAAGGTGGAAGAACAACTAGAAACCAAAAATGAATAGTCAGCATGGATTATAAAAGGGAAAGTCTTGAATTGTCCAAATTCTTTGAATTTTTCGAAGAAGTAACAGATAGCGTAAACTAACGTAATGTAGTAGATGTAATTTATCTAGATTTCCAAAAGCCTTCGATAAGATACCCCATAATAGATTGAAAGGGCAGAACAAAAATTGTAATTACAATTAATAATAATAATTGAGATGTTTTGAGAGTTAGCAGATTTTTAAAATGGATCCCACAGCCTGTTTTTCAATCAATGGGAAGCATGTGTGGGATGCCTTCCGCAGAGGGTCAGATGTTCCAATGCGTAGACCAAAGGCCTTGGGAGCTGGGCACAGACACAGATAACATCGAATTTGAATTCTGTAATACGATACAAGTTAAATAAAAAGAATCATAGCAACACGTATCCTGAATTACTAATTAAAGTATATAGAGGCCAGATTGGAGGAAGCAACCTACCAGATAATCATGTATTAATCAATCAGCACGTATTAATTGTAACTTGCGTAATTAAGTAAGACTATAATCTGAAACTTTATAAAATAAGATGTCTCTGGCAGTTTCTCTGAGCATTCCTTCAAGGGTAGCTCACCTGCCAGCTTGTATCTCCGAGTGGTGGTTTGAAGTTAAATCTAACAACGTGGCGCAGTCAATAGGATCGACTCGACGGGCAGATTAGACTCAAAAAGCCAAACCAACCGAATAACGAGTGAGTAGAGAATTACCTTGAGAAATTCTCCTCGCAAAGTAACCAGGTATCCAACGAATCTGAGGTAGAGTCCATGCAGCCAGTAAATCCAGTTGAGGGGCGCGTCAGGACAATGTAAATAAGTACT
The DNA here is from genome assembly GCF_044704955.1 of Pristiophorus japonicus. Lineage (NCBI taxonomy): Eukaryota > Metazoa > Chordata > Chondrichthyes > Pristiophoridae > Pristiophorus > Pristiophorus japonicus. The sequence continues at coordinate 63,937,370 of NC_091999.1, forward strand.
GTAAGTGTTGGGGCAATAAGTACGCATACGGGATATCGGGGAAAAAGCCTCAGTGTAAATATTTCCGCATAATTAAAGGTGGAAAAACAGCACTAGTTAAAAAGCATTGGTGTAAAAAGTTCTGCTTAAGTAAAGATGGTAAAACAGGAACTGGTGAAAAAGCCCCAATGTCTGAAATGGCAAAGGAATCTGCCAAGGCCCTTGGAGGGCTTCGGTATAAACTACCAGAAGAGTTTCTGAGAGATACATCTGAAAAGGTCATGGAGATGGTTAAGGCAGGATATGATGAAGGGAAAAAGATAATTTTAACAGCCGGAAAGATGAATAGAAAGATACCCGAAGGTGAGATGGACAGAGAAAGTGACAAAAGACAACAGGATGTAAGTATAAAAATAGATATAGATGACAGAAGGGAATGGACAGAGGAATTTGGCCCAAATTTGTATCCCACACTAACAGGGTTATGATTAGGACTGAGGAAAATAAAGGATTGATTGGGGGCCAGAAGGCTCGCTTAGTAGATATTTTTCGTAAGTCCATAACACAAGATGTTAGTGACTATCTTAAGTGAAGTATGGATCCAAAAATAGAGCCGGCCAAACAATAAGCTTTGTTGAATGAAGAGAGACTTTTGTGAATGTCTGTCTTTGAATGAAAGTGCTTGTGTGATTTTTGGCTGCGAAATATTTGAGGTGGGAATTAATGAATTTTTCATGTGTCTGTAAGCCTGCTTCAGAAAGTGGTAGAGCTGTCTGTTGTTATGGCTCCACCCACTTTTTCAGACAGAGTGAATTTGTTTTAACCCTTTGCAGTGTTGTCCTGTATGAAGGAAGTTTTAAGAAAGTGTGAACCTAGATTTGAATTACATTTTAATTTAGAAACCCAGGTGTCGATTTATTCAGGTGATATGTTATGGAGCTAGGAAATGCACAAAGGATAGGTTTGTTGAGCAAAAGATAAAACAATGTGTGGTCCCGATGGTTTAAAAAAAACATTTCGACACGCTCACTTGTCAAAAGAAAACATGTAATCATTGATTACATTTGTTTGAAAGACAATACATTTAGTCTAGGAATGAGATAAAGAACGGAGAAGGGAAATTGTAATGCCTTAAAAAAAGAATCCTGCGTGGGTGTCTCAAGGCTGCGGGCTTGGGAAGTACGCCCCCATATTTCTTTGTGTAAAATCTTGATGCGAAAGCTTCGAGCTCAGTAAAAATATTTTTAAATCAAAGATTGGCATATTTGAATTGGGATTTTGAGATATTTGTGGTGATTCTCCTTGATAAACATTTTGGTTGTATTGGAAAATCTTGGGTTTGGAAGACTTTTAATAAAAGTAAACATACTGCGTCAGAAGCTGAAGCTTTAAATGATTACATTTATGAGATACTGTATCACAAAATTGCAGTTACAGCGCAAAAGATTCGAGTTTTTGATGTTCAGCTTCTAAAGCAGAAGTGAGGCACATAATTATAAAAAAAGTAATTTGCATTCTGTGATCTGTGAATCACTATACGCATAAATGATAAGTCCGATTAAAAAACAGTATTTTCATATTTGACATTTCATAATCCAACAATAAATACAAATACTACAAAAAGGGAGCAGAAATTAGGATGGAAGCAGTGAAGAGTTAATTTTGTTGTGAAGATTTCAAGTACAACTATTTAAGAAAATACGCAACAAAATTAGATACATTTAAATTAAAAAGTTAAATCTGATCTCTTAAAAAAAAGAAATAAAACTATAATGTTTGGAAACAATGTAGAAATACCTTCAGGGATCAGGCCAAACTCCTGGGCATGTGGGGAGCTATCTGCGAAATTGCAAAAGGAATTTTGAAAAAAATTAAATATTAAAATGGCAGGCTTTAGCAGTTTAGAACAAAGGAAAATATAAGTTGAACTTGTGACTTCAGATACGGTGGTTGAAGAACCATAGAAACTGAGACGTAAAGGCTTTGAAACTGGAACATTTGAGACAACAGAAAGCAGTTATCAAAGCCTCCGTGCTAGACTCTGTTCTAGTAATGAAAAATACATTTGAGATAATGGAAAGCAGGATGTAAACTAAATCCCAAAAAGGCACAAATCGGACAATTTGTGGTACAGTACCTGGGACACGAAATATCCCAAGGAAATCGGACCATGTCCAATGACGGGAAGGAGGGCATTAGGATTATGCCCCGACCAAAACCAGTCTGAGGGGTTTGTAAGGTACTGGGGTTCTTTAGCTATTGTAGGAATTTTGTGCATAACCACAGCAATTGCAGAACCAATACAGTGGCGAGTGAAAGGAAAATCCGGTTAAAATGGAAATGGTAAGACTCTCACTAAAACCTGGAATATCCAGGATGTGCTTTATCAACAGAATATAAACGTGATCATCACCGTCCTTCCGATTCTACAAGGACAAGCTACAAGGCCGCCCCGAGGGGGCCCAGAAGCATTTAACCACAGCGGAGGGTACAACAACTACATAAAGCAGCATCTAGGGTGCGGCATCTAAGTGTCGGGAGCGTTTGTCTTGAAGCCATAAGATAAGTGAGTAAAAAATGTTAGCTGAATATTGTAAACCAGGGGAATTAACCTTGGGAAATTGCGTGGTAGTTAAACCTGGAACAGAAGTAATGTTGTTATTTGACAATGTGTAGCATGAAATGTTACCTGTGAGCATAAATTAATCAGCCAGAAAAAAATAACCACAAGACTAAAGCGTTGTAAATACGATTGCTAGACACAATCCTGAGAATATCTAGCGACACATCAGGAGCAAGGGAGTAACACAAGAAGCTGAGACACAAAGAAGGAAGACAGAGGAGATATAGAGCGAATGACGTATTAACTTTAAAGGGACATCTCTAGTAGTTGCACCAGATATACAGGCGATCCAGGCAGGTGTAGAAAGTTTGAGGGGAACAACGGAGTTACTAATCAGGAAACAGGCCAGGATTGGGATAGAATCTTCAGAGTTAGGATCTAAAACATCCCAAAAAAAATGCTAGAGGGTGTAGCCGTATTGGAAGGCCATGCACGAAAAATTAACGAGCAAAATAAGCAGGAATTGAGAGGACGATGCCGAGGACAGGAAAAGAGACACATGTCATGCTGATGGGAGATGGATGATTGGTCAGGTGAGACACGATATGGATCAGATACAAACCGGGCGAGTTACAGGTACAATAAATAGCACCCAGTTGAAAGAAATGGCACAGCACACTGGGCCATTAGATGCATGCACCCTGAAACATAGAAACTTAGAAACATAGAAAACGGTTGCATGAATAGACCATTCGCCCCTTCGAGCCTGCACCAACATTCAATATGATCATGGCTGATCATTCACCTCAGTACCCCTTTCCTGCTTTCGCTCCATATCCCTTGATCCCTTTACCTTAAGGGCCATATCCAACTCCCTCTTGAATATATCTGATGAACTGGCATCAACAACGTTCTGCAGAAGAGAATTCCACAGGTTAACAACTCTCTGAGTGAAGAAGTTTCTCCTCATCTCGGTCCTAAATGGCTTATTTCTTGTCCTTAGACTGTGACCACTGGATCTGAACTCCCCCAAAATCGGGAACATTCTTCCTGCATCGAACTTGTCCAGTCCCATCAGAATTTTATATGTTTCTGAGGTCCCCTCTCAATCGTCTAAACTCCAGTGAATGCAGACCCAGTCGATCCTATCTCTCCTCTGATGTCAGTGCTGCCATCCCGGAAATCAGTCTGGTGAACCTTCGCTGCACTCCCTCAATAGTAAGAACGTCCTTCCTCAGATTAGAACAAAACTGAATAATTATTCCAGGTGAGGCCTCACCTAGGCCCTGTACAGCTGCAACAACAACGCTCTGCTGCTATATTCAAATCCCCAAGATATGGGGCCAACATGCTATTTGCCTTCTTTCTGTCTGCTGCACCTGCATGCCAACCTTCAATGATTGATGTACCATGACACCCGGATCTCGTTGCACTTCCCCTTTGCCTAATCATCCGCCATACAGATAACATTCTGCCTTCGTGTTTTTGCCACGAAAATGCATAACCTCACATTTATCTTTATTACACGACATCTGCCACGCAATTGCCCACTCACCTAACCTGTCCAAGTCACCCTGCAGCCTCTTAGCATCCTCCTCACATATCACAACGCCATCCAGCATCATGTCATCTGCAAAATTGGAGATATTAGACACAATTCCTTCATCTAAGTCATTGATGTACATTGTAAATTGCTGGGGACCCAGCACTAAGCCATGAAGCACCCAACTAATCAATGCCCGCCATTGCGAAAAGAACCCGTTTATCCCGACTCTGTCAGCCAGTTCTCTATCCACATCAATACATTACCTCCAATGCCATGTGCTTTAATTTTGCACACCAACCTCTTGTGTGGGACCTTGTCAAAAGTCTTTTGTAAGTCCCACTACACCACATCCACTGGTTCTCCCTTGTCCGCTCTACTCGTTACATCCTCACAAAATTCTAAAAGATTTGTCAAGCATGATTTCCCTTTCATAAATTCATGCTGATTTGGACCAATCCTGATAGTGCTTTCCAAATGTGCTGCTATTTCATCTTTAATAATTGATTACAACATTTTCCCCACCACTGATGTCAGGCTAACTGGTCTGTAATTACCTGTTTTCTCTCTCCCTCACTTTTCAAAATGTGGTGTTACATTCGCTACCCTCCAGTCCATACGAACTGATCTAGAGTTGATGGACTGTTAGAAAATGATCACCAATGCATCCATTATTTCTAGGGCCAATTCCTTAAGTATTCTGGGATGCAGACCATCAGGCCCCGGGGATGTATCGGCCTTTAGTCCCATCAATTTTCCGAACAAAATTTCCCACAAATAAGGATTTCCTTCAGTTCCTGCTTCTCACTAGCCCCTCGGTCATGTACTATTTCCAGATGGTTATGCGTGTCTTCCTTCGTGAATGCAGAGCCAATGTATTTGTTCAACTGGTCTACCATTTCTTTGTTCCCCATTATAAATTCACCTGAATCTGACTGCAAGGGACCTACGTTTGCCTTCACTAATCTTTTTCTCTTCACATATCTATAGAAGTTTTTATGTTCCCAGCAAGCTTCCTCTCATACTCTATTTTCCTCCTCCGAATTAAACCCTTTGTCCTCCTCTGCTGAAATCTAAATTTCTCCCCGTCCTCAGGTTGATGCTTTTTCTGACCAATTTATATGCCTCTTCCTTGGATTTAACACTATCCTTAATTTCCCTTGTTAACGACGGTTGAGCAACCTTTCCCGTTTTATTTTTTTACTCCAGACAGGGATGTCCAATTGTTGAAGTTCATCCATGTGATTTTAAATGTTTTCCATTGCCTATCTGCCATCAACCCTTTAAGTATCATTTCCCAGTCTATTCTAGCCAATTCATGTCTCATACCATCGAAGTTACCTTTCCTTAAGTTCAGGACCCCAGTCTCAGAATTAATTGTTTCACTCTCCACCTTAACAAATATTTCTACCTTATTATGGTTACTCTTCCCCAAGGGGCCTCACACAACAAGATTGCTAATTAGTCCTTTCTCATTACACATCAACCAGTCGAGGATGGCCAGCCCTCTAGATGGTTCCTCGACATATTGGTCAAGTAAACCATCCCGAATACACTCCAGCAAATCCTCCACCGTATTGCTACCAGTTTGGTTAGTCCAATCTATATTGGATTAAAGTCGCCCATGATAACTTCTGTAGCTATATTGCACACATCCCTGCTTTCTTGTTTGATGCTGTCCCCAAACTCACTACTGTTGTTTGGTGATACACAACTCCCACTAGCGTTTTCTTCCCTTTGATATTCCGCAGCTCCACCCACACAGAATCCACGCGAATGTCCTTCCTTCCTATTGGGTTAATTTCCTCTTCAACCAGCTATGCCACCCCACCTCCTTTTCCTTTCTGTCTATCCTTCCTGATTGGTGAATATCCCTGGATGTTGCGTTCCCAGCCTTCGTCACCCTGGAGCCATTTCTCTGTGATGCCAATTACATCATATTCATTAATTGCTGCCTGTGCAGTTAATTTGTCCACCTTATTACGAATACTCCTCGCATTGAGGCACAGTGCCTTCAGGCTTGTTATCTTAACACACCTTGTCCCTTTATAATTTGGATGCAATGTGGCCCTTTTTGATTTTTGCCTTGGGTTTCTCTGCCCTCCACCTTAACTTTTCAGCCCCCATTTTACTTCCCTCTGTCTCCCTGCATAGGTCCCCATCCCACTGCCATATTAGTTTAACCCCTCCCTAACAACACGAGCAAACTCTCCCCCGTGGACATTGGTTCTGTCCAGGTGCAGAGCGTCTGGTTTGCACTGGTCCCAGCTCCCCCTGAACCGGTTCCAATGTCCCAGGAAATTGAATCCCTCCATTCTGCACCACACATTCATCTGAGCTATCCTGCGATTCCTCCTCTGACTAGCAGGTGTCAGTGGTAGCTATCCTGAAATTGCTACCTTTGATGTTCTATTTGTTAACTTAGCTCCAGGATCCCTAAATTCAGCTCGTAATTCCTCAGACAGAGTGAGTCAGACTCAAACACAAACACATAAAGAGCTCTCTTAACACAGAGAGTGAGAGGCACAGAAACATTGCATAATCCCATTTCTTTGTCAGTTGAGAATGTTATAAAGTTATCGACATGAACAGATTCAACAGAATACATTTGCGTATTACTGAGCAGGATGGGAGGAAATCGGATTTAATTTAAAGATTTACCAGGAGTGGGGTTCGAGCCCACGCAGCTATACACCCATTGGATTTTACGTCCCACGCCTAAACCACTCGGCCATCCTGGTTTTGTCAGTATTCGGATTTTGTCTCTGTGAGAATCTGGGCTGCAGCTCCACTCTCACAGACATCGGTTTTCAATGAGCATTTTCAAACATTTATAGTAATATTGACACAGGGGCAACTCTCCTATTCTTTTTCGAGTAATGCTCTGGGAACTTTCACATCTACCCGAGGGTGCAGACGGAGCTTCAATTTAACATTTCATCCGAAAGTCAACAGCTTCAACAATGCAAAATTGCCCAAGTGCTGCATTTGAGCGTCAGCCAAGATTATATGCTCAAGTCTCAAGAGCAGGACTGACACACACAACCTCCTGATTCAGCCGAGAATGCTGCCACTGAACCAAAGCTCACATCCGTATTACTTTCCACAAGTCTTTTTCTAAAGTTCCAGGACATTTTGAAGCAATATTCAACATTTTGAAAAAGTTCCACCCTCGTCAAGGTATTGAACCCCGACCTCACGCGTGACAGGAAGGGATACTAACTACTACACTAACGACGAACTGACGGGCATTTGTTTTGTCAGAGCAGGAATCGAGCTGTGAACAGAACTGGACACCATGAGAAGTCGACAGGCACTTTGGGAGACAGAGACTTCCGACAAACAGGCAGAGACAGACAGCGAGATAGAGACAACGCGAGACAGAAAGTATGAGACTGAGAAGGAGAGGCAGACTAAGTGAGAAAAAGGCTCAAACACACACATATACAGAGATGTGTGTGTATGTGCTCTTTAAAGAGAGAGAGGGAAAGAGTGAGAGAAAGACAGTGACAAAGACAGTGACAAAGAGAGAGACAGAGAAAGAGTGAGCGACAGATAGAGAGATAGACAGAGATAGAAACAGAAAATGATGGAAATACTCAGCAGGTTAGAGGCAGTAACTAACAGAGACAGGCAAAGAGAGAGACAGGTAGAGACATGGACAGACAGAGATGATGGGAATGAGAGCGACAGTCAGACAGAGAGACTGAGTGAATCCCATTGGAACAGAACTGGACATCGTGAGAAAGAGACAGATACGTTGAGAGACAGGGAAACAGGGAGAGACAGACAGCGAGAAAGAGACAAAGAGAAACAGAGACTTTGAGACTGAGATGGAAGGTCAGACTGAATAACAGAAAGACTCAAACACATACATATACAGAGATGTGTTTGTGTGCTCCATAAAGAGAGGGAGGCAAATAGTGATGGAATGGCAGGCATAAAGACAGGAACAAAGAGAGAGACAATTCATAGAATGCATACGGGACTGTTTCTTAGAACAGTATGTAACAGAGCCTAAAAGGGAGCAAGCCATCTTGAATCTGGTCCTGTGTAATGAGACAGGAAAAATAAACGATCTCCTCGTAAAAGATCCTCTCGGAATGAGTGATCACGATATGGTTGAATTTGTAATACAGATTAAGGATGAGGAAGTTGTATCAGAAACGAGGGTACGATGCTTAAACAAAGGGGACTACAGTGGGATGAGGGCAGAGTTGGCTAAAGTAGACTGGAAACAAGGACTAAACAGTGGCACAATTGAGGAACAGTGGAGGACATTTAAGTAGCTCTTTCATAGTGCGCAAAAAAAATATATTCCAGTGAAAAAGAGGGGAGGCAAGAGAAGTGATAACCAGCCATGGATAACCAAGGAAATAAAGGAGAGTATCAAATTAAAAACCAATGCGTATAAGGTGGCCAAGGTTAGTGGGAAACTACAAGATTGGGAAAATTTTAAACGACAGCAAAGAATGACTAAGAAAGCAATAAAGAAAGGAAAGATAGATTACGAAAGTAACTGGCGCAAAATATAAAAACAGATAGTAAAAGCTTTTACCGATATATAAAACGGAAGAGAGTGACTAAAGTAAATGTTGGTCGCTCAGAAGATGAGAAGGGAGATTTAATAATGGGAAATGTGGAAATGGCTGAGACATTAAACAATTCTTTTGTTTCCGCCTTCACAGTGGAAGACACAAAAACAAAGCCAAAATTTGCAGGCCACAGGAATGTGGGAAGGGAGGATCTAGAGACAATCACTATCACTAGGGGAGTAGTGCTGGACAGGCTAATGGGACTGACGGTAGACAAGTCCCCTGGTACTGATGAAATACATCCCAGTGTATTAAAAGAGATGGCTGAAGTTATAGCAGATGCATTCATTATAATCTACCAAGATTCTCTGGACTCTGGGGAGGTACCAGCGGATTGAAAAGCAGCTAATGCAACGCCTCTGTTTAAAAAATGGGGCAGGCAAAAGGCAGGTAACTAAAGGCCGGTTAGTTTAACATCTGTAGTGGGGAAAATGCATGAAACTATCATTAAGGAAGAAATAGCGGGACATCTAGATAGGAATAGTGCAATCAAGCAGACGCAGCATGGATTCATGAAGGGGAAATCATGTTTAACTAAATTACTGGAATTCTTTGAGGATATAAGGAGCATGGTGGATAGAGGTGTACCGATGGATGTGGTGTAATTAGATTTCCAAATGGCATTCGATAAGGTGCTTCACAAAAGGTTACTACAGAAGATAAAGGTACGCAGAGTCAGAGGAAATATATTAGCATGGATAGAGAATTGGCTGGCGAACAGAAAGCAGAGTGTCGGGCTAAATGGGTCCTTTTCTGGTTGGAAATCAGTGGTTAGTGGTGTGCCACAGGGATCAGTGCTGGACCACAACTGTTTACAATATACATAGATGACCTAGAGGAGGGGACAGAGTGTAGTGCAACAAAATTTGCAGATGACACTAAGGTTAGTGGGAAAGCGGGGTGTGTAGAGGACTCAGAGAGACTGCAAGGAGATTTGGATAGGTTAAGCGATTGCGCTAAGGTTTGGCAGATGGAATACAATGTCGGAAAGTGTGAGGTCATCCACTTTGGGAAAAAAAAACAATAAAAGGGAATATTATTTGAATGGGGAGAAATTACAACATGCTGTGGTGCAAAGGGACCTGGGGGTCCTTGTGCATGCATTCCAAAAGCGAATGGAATATTGGCCTTCATTGCGAAAGGGATGGAGTACAAAAGCAGGGAGGTCTTGCTGCAACTGTATAAGGTATTGGTAAGGCCGCACCTGAGTACTGCGTGCAGTTTTGGTCACCTTACTTAAGGAAGGATATACTAGCTTTGGAAGGGGTACAGAGACGATTCACTAGGCTGATTCCAGAAATGAGGGGGTGACCTTATGATGATAGATTGAGTAGACTGGGTCCTTACTCCTTGGAGTACAGACGGATGAGGGGTGATCTTATAGAAACATTTAAAATCATGAAAGGGATAGACAATATAGAGGCAGAGAGATTGTTTCCAGTGGTCGGGGTGACTAGAACTAGGGGGCACAGCCTCAAAATACGGAGGAGTCAATTTAAAACCGAGTAGAGAAAAATTTTCTACTCCCAGAGGTTTGTGTATCTGTGAAATTCTCTGCCAAGGAAGCAGTTGAGGCTAGCTCATTGAATGTTTTCAAGTCAAAGATAGATAGATTTTTAATCAATAAGGGAATTAAGGATTACGGGGAGAGGGCGGGTAAGTGGAGCTGAGTTCACGACCAGATCAGCCATGATCTTATTGAATGGCGGGGCAGGCTCGAGGGGCTAGATGGCCTACTCCTGTTCCTAACTCTTATGTTCTTATGTTCTTATGTTCAAAGGGGGAGACAGATAGAGAGAAAGACAGATATAGAGAGAGATAGAGACAATAATTCGGTTCTGTCTTTACAAAGGAAGATACAAAAAACCTTCAAAATGTACTAGGGGCCTGTGAGTCTAGTGAGAATGAGGAACTGAATGATATCCTTATTGGCGGGAAATTGTGTTCGGGAAATTGATGGGAATAAAGGCCGATAAATCCCTGGGTCCTGATAGTCTGCATCCCAGAGTACTTAAAGAAGTGGCCCTAGAAATAGTGGATGCATTGCTGATCATTTTCCAACAATCTATCGACTCTGTATCAATTCCTATTGACTGGAGGGTAGCTAATGTGATGGCACTTTTTTTTTAAAAGGAGGGAGAGAGAAAGCGGGTAATTATAGACCAGTTAGCCTGACATCAGTAGTGGGGAAAATGTTGGAATCAATCATTAAGGATGATATAGCAGCCCATTTGGAAAGCACTGACAGGATCGGACCGAGTCAGCATAGATTTATGAAAGGGAAATCATGCTTGAGGAATCTTCTGGAATTTTTTGAGGATGTAACTAGTAGAGTGGACAAGAGAGAACCAGTCGATGTGGTGTATTGGGATTTCAATAGGCTTTTGACAAGGTCCCGCACAAGAGATTGGTGCACAAAATCCAAGCGCATGATATTGGGATTAATGTACTGACCTGGATAGAGAACTGGTTGGCAGACAGGAAGCAGAGAATCTGGATAAACAGGTCATTTTCAGAAATGCTGGCAGTTACTAGTGAGGTGCCGCAGGGCTCAGTGCTGGGACCCCAACTCTTTACAATATACATTAACGATTTGGTTGAAGGAATAGAGTGTAATATCTCCAAGTTTGTGGATGACACTAAACTGGGTGGTGGTCCGAGCTGTGAGGAGGATGCTAAGAGGCTGCAGGGTGACTTGGACACGTTAGGTGAGTGGGCAAATATATGGCAGATGCAGTATAATGTGCATAAATGTGAGATTATCCATTTTGGGGGCAAAAACATGAAGGCAGAATATTATCTGAATGGCGGCAGACTAGAAAAAGGGGAGGTGCAACGAGACCTGGGTGTCATGGTTCATCAGTCACTGAAAGTGGGCACGCAGGTACAGAAGGCGGTAAAGAATGCAAATGGAAAGCTGGCCTTCATAGCTAGGGGATTTGAATAAAGGAGCAGGGAGACCTTACTGCAGTTGTACAAGGCCTTAGTGAGGCCAGACCTGGTATATTGTATTCAGTTTTGGTCTCATAGTCTGCGGAAGGACGTTCTTGCTATTGAGGGAGTGCAGCAAACCAGTTGCCAAACAGTTCTCTATTCACGTCAGTACATTAATCCCAATACCATGCACTTGGACTTTGTGCACCAATATCTTGTGCGGGACCTTGTCAAAAGCCTATTGAAAGTCCAAATACACCACATCCACTGGTTCTCCCTTGTCCACTCTACTCGTTACATCCTCAAAAAATTCCAGAAGATTCATCAAGCATGATTTCCCTTTCATAAATTCATGCTGACTCGGTCCGATATTGTCAACAGACTGATTCCAGGGATGGCAGGACTGTCATATGAGGAGAGATTCGATCAACTGTGCCTTTATTCACTGGGCGTTTAGAATGATGAGAGGGGATCTCATAGAAATATATAAGATTTTGACGGGCCTGTACAGGTTAGATGCGGGAAGAAAGTTCTCGATGTTCGGGAAGTCCAGAACTAGGGGACATAGTCTTAGGATAAGGGGTAGGCCATTTAGCACTGAGATGAGGAGAAACTTCTTCACTCAGAGAGTTGTTGACCTGTGGAATTCCCTGCCGCAGAGAGTTGTTGATGCCAGTTCATTGGATATATTCAAGAGGGAGTTAGATATGGCCCTTACGGATAAGGGGGTGAAGGGGTATGGTGAGAAAGCAGGAAAGCGGACCTGAAGGAATGGTCAGCCATGAACATATTGAATGGCGGCGCAGGCTCGAGGGGCCTAATGGCCTAATCCTGCAGCTATTTTCTATGTTTCTATGTTTCTAAAAATGAAAATGATGAAAATACTCATCAGGTTAGAGACAGGGACAAAGTGAGACAGGCAAAGACATGGGCAGAGATGATGGGAAAGAGAGAGACAGTCAGACATAGAATCTGAGAGAATCCTATTGGAACAGACGTGGGCACCGTGAGAAAGAGACAGATTGAGAGACAGAGACAAACAGAAAAACAGGCACAAACAGAGTGAGTCAGGGAGAGGCAGACTCAGACTCAAGCACACAAACACATGCACAGTTCTCTAAAGACAGAAAGGCAGAGACTGAGATACACAGATACATTTCACAATTTCATTTCATGATCGGCTCAGAATGTCACAGAGCAACAGAAAATTGTTGATTCTGCAGATGAAACGCAGGTATCACTGATCAGCATGGGGCAAAATCAGTGATACATTAAAGAGATTCGAGGAGTGGGGACCGAACTCTCGTGGGAAAATCCCATTGAATTTTAAGGCCAACGCCTTAACCACTCGGCCAGCCTGGTCCTTCCAGTGATTCGATTCTGTCTCTGTGAGAATCTGGGCTTCAACTCCGCCTCACAGACACACAAACACACCGGGTTTCATTGAGCATTTTGGAATATTTTTAGTAATATTGACACGGGGGCAACTCTCCTATTCTTTTTCGAGTAATGCTGTGATCCACCCGAGGGTGCAGACGGAGCTTTAATTTAAAATATCTTCCGAAAGTCAACAGCTTCAACAATGCAAAATTCCCCAAGTACTGCACTTAAGTGTCTGCCAAGATTATCTGCTCAAGTCTCAGGAGTGGGACTGAAACACACAAACTCCTGATTCAGTCGAGAATACCGCCACTGAACCAAAGCCGATACCAAAGTTCACAACCCTATTATTTTCATCTAATCTTTTTAAGAAGTTCCATGACATACCAAATTAATGGTGATGATTTATACAGACAGTTGCACATACACAGATATATATATATATATACAGATAGACAGACACAGACAAACACACACATAAGCAAAAATATACTCGCAACAACGGACAAGGACAGATGTCTTAGACATCGAGAGGGATAGCCAGGCTGAATCACTGTCGCAACTTTGGCTGATTTTTGCGTTTTTCTACACGAAAGTATCGTGAATATTGCAGTTTAATAAAATTATTTAAAAAATGACAGTTTTGAAAGGTGTGGGACGTTATTCCATCTATCTTAGGATGAGTTTTGCAGAGACCTGGTTAAATTGTGAAATGGAATGAAAAATGCTGAGAATCGTAGTCGGCAGGTTTCGACCTTCAGCGGAAAAATACGATGGATTTTCTAGTTTATCGCTGTAACCTCTTGGCCACGACTACTGACTCATTAGTTCTTTAAATGTTACTCAGATAAAACTCAATCATCCACCTCTCTGCAGCAGATGACACAGAATTCTGAAAAAATCTCCTCTTCCTATATTTTTACTATTCTGCATTGCACTGGAACTTTTTAACATGAATCTATACCAAGAAACAGAAGTAAAATCCTACATTTTGAAAAAGCTTCCTGTCCGTTGGAGAATTGAAACCCTGTCTTCTGCATAATAGGCCGGGATACTAAGCACTGTACCAACGAATGTGGGTTTAGTCAAAGCAGGAATCGAACTGTGAAGAGAACTGGACTCCATGAGAAGTAGCGAGACACATTGAGAGACAGAGACAAACCGACAAACAGGGAGAGACAGATAGAGAGAACGAGAGACAGAAAGTGTGAGACTCAGAAGGAGAGGCAGACGCAGTGAGAAAAAATCTCAAACACATATATATACAGAGATATGTGTGTGCTCTATAAAGAGAGAGAGGGAAAGAGTGAGACAAAGACAGTGTTAATGACAGTGACAAGGACAGAGACAGATAGAGAGAGAGCGACAGATAGAGAGAGAGACAAAGATATAAACAGACAATGATGGAAATACTCAGCAGGTTAGAGACAGGAACTAACAGCCTCAGGCAAAGAGATACAGACAGGCAGAGGCATAGACAGACAGAGATGATGGGAAAGAGAGAGACAGTCAGACAGAGAGATTGAGAGAATCCCATTCGAACAGAACTGGACACCGTGAGAAAGAGACAGACATATTGAGAGACAGAGACAAACAGGGAAACAGGGAGAGACAGACAGCGAGATAGAGACAGAGATAGACAGAAAGTTTTACACTGAGAGGGAGGGTCAGACTGAGTGAGACAAAGACTCAAATACTTACATACACAGAGATGTGTTTGCGTGCTCCATAAAGAGAGGGAGGCAAATAGTGATGGAATGACAAGAAAAAGACAGAGACAAAGAGGGAGACAGATATAGAGAAAGACAGATAGAGAGAGAGAGAGAGAGAGCGAGAGAGAGAGACATAGAAATAAAAACAGAAAATGATGGAATGACTCATCAGGTGAGAGACAGGGACAAACACAGACAGGTAAAGAGAGAGACGGTCAGACAGCGAGTCTGAGAGAATCCCTTTGGAACAGAATTGGACACAGTGAGAACGAGACAGAGGCAGACTTCGAGCGACGAAGACTCAAACACAGACACAGCTTTCGAAAGAGAGAGGTGGAGACTGAGCGACGCAGATACATTTCATTATCTGCTCAGAGTGTCACCGAAACATGCACATGCAACAGAGGTAAATCGGGTAACACTGAGCAGCATGGGAAATAATCTCTGTTTAATTAAATAATTACCAGTTGTGGGGTTCGAACCGGCGCAATTAGAAATCCATTGGATTTTAAGTCCAACACCTTAACCACTCGGCCATCCTGGGCCTGGCAGAAACGGGCTTTGTCTCTGTCAGAATTTGGGCTTCAACTCCACCCCCACAGAAACACACATACACAGAGGGTGTAAGGGAGCATTTCCGAACATTTTTCGTGATATTGACACGGGGCAACTCTCCTATTCTTTTTCGAGTAATGCTCTGGGACCTTTCACAGCCATCCGAGGGTGCAGGCGGAGCTTCAATTTCACATTTCATCTGATGGTAAACAGCCTCAACAATGCAAAATTCCCTAAGTACTGCATTTGAGTGTCAGCCAAGATGATGCGCTCAAGTCTCAGGAGAGGGACTTACACACACGACCTTTTGAATGGAGCCACTGAAACAAAGCCGATACCAAAGATCACAACCGTATTATTTTCCCCAAGTTTTTTAAAATGTTCCAGGACATACCAAATTCTTGGTGATGATTTCCATAGAGAGTTGCACATACACAGAGACATAGATACAGATAGACATACACAGACACACACACACATAAAATAACCAAAAATATACACGCATTAACATAGAATCATAGAAACATATAAATTAGTTGCAGGAGTAAGCCGTTGGCCCTTCGAGCCTGCACCACCATTCAATAAGATCA
Organism: Pristiophorus japonicus; assembly: GCF_044704955.1. Taxonomy (NCBI): domain Eukaryota; kingdom Metazoa; phylum Chordata; class Chondrichthyes; family Pristiophoridae; genus Pristiophorus; species Pristiophorus japonicus. The sequence continues at coordinate 63,953,221 of NC_091999.1, forward strand.
TGGCTGATCTTTCAACCTCAGTACCTATATCCTCCTTTCTCTCCATATCCCTTGATCCCTTGAGCCGTAAGGGCCATATCTGACTCACTCTTCAATATATCTAACGAACTGGCTTCAACAACTTTCTGTGGTAGAGAATTCCACAGGTTAACCACTCTCTGAATGAAGCTGTTTCTCCTCACCTTGGTTCTAAATGGCTTACCGCTTATTCTTAGACTGTGACCCCTGGTTCTCGAACTCCCCAGCAACAGAAACATTCTTCCTGCCTCTCACTTGTCCAATCTCGTCAGAATTTTATATCTTTCTATGAGATCCCCTCTCATTCTTCTAAACTCCAGTGGATACCAGCAGAGTTGATCCAGTCTATCCTAATATGTCAGTCCTGCCATCCCTGGAATCAAGCTGGTGAACATTCGCTGCGCTCCATTAATAGCAAGGACGTCCTTCCTCAGATTTGGAGACCAAAACTAACAAAATATTTAACGTGTACAATTGCAGGAAGACTTCCCTGCTCCTATATTCAAATCCCCTAGCTATGAAGGCGAACATGCCATTTGCCTTCTTCACCGCCTGTTGCACTTGCATGCCCACTTTCAATGACAGATGTAGCATGACACCCAGATCAAGATATACACAGAGTGCCTTAGACAAGTAGACAGATAGACAGGCAGGGTCACTGTCGCTACTTTGGCTGGCCTTTGCGTTTTTCCGTCGAGAATGCTGCCACTGAACCAGAGCCGATACAAAAGTTCACAACGTATTATTTTCTCCAAGTCTTTTGAACAAGTTTCAGGACATACCAAATTCATGGTGATGATTTCCACAGACAGTTGCACATACACAGAGACATATATACAGATAGACAGACACAGACACAAACACACACACACATAACCAAAAATATACATGCACCAACTGACATGCACAGATGCCTTAGACATATCGAAGGATAGACAGGCTGAGTCACTACATTGGGTGATATTTGCATTTTTCTATCCGTATGTATCGTGAATATTGCAGACTAATAGAAATGTGAAAAAAATGTCAGTGTTGAAAGGTGTGGGACGTTATTCCATCTATCTCCGGATCATTTTTGCCAAAACCTGGTTAAATTGTAAAATGGAATGAAAAATGCTGAGAATCGTAGTCGGCAGGATTCTAACCTACGCGCAGAAAACCCAAAGTATTTCTAGTCCATCGCTTTAACCATTCGGCCACAATTACTGCGTCTCTGGCACTTTAAATGTTACTCAGAAAAAACTCAGTCGTCCATCTCTGTGCAGCAGACGGCCACAGAATCCTGAAAAAGTCTCCGTTTGCAAAAAATCTGAAGAGGCAATCTCCTCTTGCTGTATTTTTACTGTTCTATATTGCTCTGGATCTTTTTAATAAAATCTATACCAAGAAACAGAAGTAAAATTCGACATTTTGAAAAAACTGCTGCGCCGTCGGGAAATGGAACCCGGTTCTCCCGCATAACAAGTGGGGAAAATCACCACTATACGGACGAGGATATGGGTTGCGTTAGAGCAGTAATCGAGCTGTCAACAGAAGTCGACAGACACATTGATCGACAGAGACAAACCGGCAAACAGAGATCGACAGACAGCGAGAGAGAGAGACAACGCGAGACAGAAAGGGTGAGACTGAAAAGTGAGGCAGACTCAGTGAGAAAAAGACTCAAACACCTACATATACAGAGATGTGTGTGTGATCTATAAAGAGAGAGAGGGAAAGAGTGAGAGAAAGACAGTGACAAGGAGAGAGACAGATAGAGAGAGTGCGACAGATAGAGAGAGAGACAGATATAAACAGAAAATGATGGAAATACTCAGCAGGTTAGAGGTAGCAACGACCAGCGACAGGCAAAGAGAGACAGATAGGCAGAAACATAGACAGACAGAGATGATGGGAAAGAGTGAGACAGTCAGACAGAGAGACTGAGTGAATCCCTTTCGAACAGAACTGGACACCGTGAGAAAGAGACAGACAGATTCAGAACCAGAGACAAACAGGGAAACAGGGAGAGACAGACAGCGAGATAGAGACAAAGAGAGACAGAAAGTTTGAGACTGAAAGGGAGGATCAGACTGAATGAGAAAAAGACTCAAACACCTACATACACAGAGATGTATTTGCGTGCTCCAAAAAGAGAGGGGGGGCAAATAGTGATGGAATGACAGAGAAAATGACAGGGACAATGAGAGTGAAAAAGAGGGCGACAGATAGAGAGAAAGACAGATAGAGAGAGAGAGACATAGAGACAAACACAGAAAATAATGGAAATACTTATCAGGTTAGAGACAGGGACTAACAGAGAAAGGCAAAGACATGGACAGACAGAGATAATGAGACACAGAGAGACAGTCAGACAGAGAGTCTGAGAGAATCCCATTGCAACAGTACTAGACACCGTGAGAAAGAGACAGATTGAGAGACAGCGACAGACAGAGTGGGTCAGAGAGAGACAAAGACTCAAACACACAAACACATGCACAGCTCTCGAAAGAGAGAGAGCGGCAGAGACATTTCACAATTTCATTTCATTATCTGCTCAGAGTGTCACATAGTTACAGAAAACTAGAGATTCAGCAGATGAAAATTGGGAATCACTGAGCAGGATGAGAAAAATCTCTGTTTAATTAAGGAATTACCAGGAGTGGGGTTCGAACCCACGCGGGTATAAACCCATTAGATCTTAAGTCTAACGCCTTTACCACTCGGCCATCCTGGTCCTGATCCTGTCAGAGGTTGGACTCAGCCTCTGTGAGAATCTGGGATTCAGCTCCAGACATATCGGATTTCAGGGAGCATTTACAAACATTTTTCGTTACATTGACACGGGCGCAACTCTCCTATTATTTTTCGACTAAGGCTCTGGGAACTTTCACATCTACCCGAGGGTGCAGATGGAGCTTCAATTGAAAATTTCAGCCGATGGTCAACAGCTTCAACAATGCAACATTTCCCAAGTACTGCATTTGAGTGTCAGCCAAGATTATGGGTTCAAGTCTCAGGAGTGGGACTTACACACACAACCTCCTGATTCAGTCGAGAGTGGAACCACTGTACCGAAACCGATACCAACGTTCACAACTGTATTATTTTCCTCAAGTTTTTTAAAAAGTTCCGGGACGTACCAAATTCATGGTGATGATTTCCACAGACAGTTGCATATACACAGAGACATACATACAGATAGACATGCACAGACACACGCACACACAATAACCAAAAATATACACGCTTCAAAATAGAAACATAGAAATTAGGTGCAGGAATATGCCATTCGGCCCTTCGAGCCTGCACTACCATTCAATAACATCATGGCTGATCATTCAACCTCAGTACCCCTTTCCTGCTTCCTCTCTATACCCCTTCATCCCTTTAGCCGTAAGGGCAATACCTAACTCCCTTTTGAATATATCTAATGAACTGGCCTCAACGACTTTCTGCAATGGAAATTTTCACTGGTTATCCACTCTCTGAGTGAAGACGTTTCTCTTCATCTCGGTTTCTAAATGGCTTACCCCTTACTCTTAGACTGTGATCCTTGGTCTCGAACTTCCCAGCAGCGAGAACATTCTTCCAGCCTCTAAGCTGTCCAATCTCGTCATAATTTTTCATGTTTCTTCTGATCTCCTCTCATTCTGCTAAACTCCAGTGGATACCAGCCCAGTTCATCCAGTCTCTCCTCATATGTCAGTCCTGCCATCCCGGGAATCATGCTGGTGAACTTACGCTGTACTCCCTCAATAACAAGGACGTCCTTCCTCAGATTCGGAGACCAAAACTGAACACAGTATTCCAGTTGTGGCCTCACGGAGGCCCTGTACAAATGCAGTAAGATCTCCCTGCTCCTATACTCAAATCCCCTAGCTATGAAGGGGAACATGCCATTTGCCTTCTTCACCATCTGCTGCACCTGCATACCAACAATCAATGACTGATGTACCATGGCACCCAGATCAAGATATACAAAGATTGCCTTAGACAAGTAGATGGATAGACAGGTAGGGTCACTGTCGCAACTTTGGCTGTCTTTTGCGTTTTTCAGTCGAGGATACTGCCACTGAACCAAAGCCGATACCAAAGTTCACAACCGTATTATTTTCCCCAAGTCTTTTTAAAAATGTTCCAGCACATACCAAATTCATGGTGATGATTTCCACAGACAGTTGCACATACACAGAGACATATATACAGATAGAAAGACTCAGAGACACACACACCCACACACATAACCAAAAATATACATGCACCAACAGACATGATTTTGACATATAGACGGATAGACAGACTAAATCACTGTCGCTACTTTGGCTAATTTTTGCGTTTTTCTATCCGTATGAATCATGAATATTGCAGATGAATAAAAATGAGAAATTGATGTCAGTGTTGAAATGTGTGGGACGCTATTCTGCCGATCTCAGGATCCGTTTTGCAAAAACCTGGTTAAATTGTAAAATGGAATGAAAAATGCTGTGAATTGTAGTCGGCAGGATTCGAAACGACACGCAGAAAACCGAAAAGATATCTGGACCATCGCTTTAACCACTCGGCAACAACTACTGCTTCTCTGGCCCTTTAAATGTTACTCAGAAAAAACTCAGTCATCCATCTCTGCAACAGACGGCCACAGAATCCTGAAAAAGTCTCCGTTTGCAAAAGATCTGTAAGAGGCAATCTCCTCTTGCTGTATTTTTACTGTTCTATATTGCTGTGAAACTTTTTAATAAAATCTATACCAAGAAACAGAAGTAAAATTCGACATTTAGAAAAAGCTGCTTTTCCGTCGGGGAATTGAACCTGGTTCTCCCGCGGAAAAGGGGGGCATAATCGGCACGACACGGACGAGAGAACGGGTTGCATCCGAGCAGTAATCTAGCTGTGAACCGAAGTCGACAGAAACATTGCTCGACAGAGACAAACCGATAAACAGGGATAGGCAGACAGCGAGAGAGAGACAACGAGAGACAGAAAGCGTGAGACTGAAAAGTCAGTCAGAGTCAGCGAGAAAAAGACTCAAACACCTTAATATAACGAGAGATGCGTGTGTGTGATCTATAAAAAGAGAGAGGGAAAGAGTGAGAGAAAGACAGTGATAAAGACAGTGACAAGGTGAGAGACAGATAGAGAGAGAGCGACAGATAGAGAGAGAGACAAAGATATAAACAGAAAATGATGGAAATACTCAGCAGGTTAGAGACAGGAACTACCAGCGACAGGCAAAGAGAGACAGACAGGCAGAAACATAGACAGACAGAGATGATGGGAAAGAGTGAGACAGTCAGACAGAGAGATTGAGAGAATCCCATTCGAACAGAACTGGACACGGTGAGAAAGAGACAGACACATTGAGAACCAGAGACAAACAGGGAAACAGGGAGAGACAGACAGTGAGATAGAGACAAAGAGAGACATAAACATTGAGTCTGAAAGGGAGGACCAGACTAAATGAAAAAAGACTCAAACACATACATACACAGAGATGCATTTGCGTGCTCCTTAAAGAGAGGGAGGCAAATAACGATGGAATGACAGAGAAAAGGACAGGGACAAAGAGAGAGACAAAGAGGGAGACAAATAGAGAGAAAGACAGATAGAGAGAGAGATTATCAGAGACAAAAACAGAAAATAATGGAAATACTTATCAGGTTAGAGTCAGGGACTAACAGAGACAGGCAAAGACATGGACAGACAGAGATAATGGGACAGAGAGAGACGGTCAAACAGAGAGTCTGAGAGAATCCCTTTGCAACAGAACGAGACACCGTGAGAAAGAGACAGATTGAGAGACAGAGACAAACAGAGAAACAGGGACAGACAGAGTGTGTCAGAGAGAGGCAGATTGAGAGAGACAAAGAGTCAAACACACAAACACAAACACAGCTCTCTAAAGAGAGAGAGCGGCAGAGACCGAGCGACACAGATACATTTCACAATTTCATTTCATTATAGACTCAGAGTGTCATATCGTTACAGAAAATTGGAGATTCAGCATTTGAGAATCGTGTATCACTGAGCAGGATGGGAAAAAACTACTTTTAATTAAGGAATTACCAGGACTGGGGTTCAAACCCACGCGGGTATAAACCCATTAGATCTTAAGTCCAACGCATTTACCACTCGGCCATCCTGGTCCTGATCCTGTCAGAACTTGGACTCTGCCTGTGAGAATCTGAGCTTCAGCTCCACGCCCACAGCGACGCACAGACACATAGGATTTCAGGGAGCATTTACGAACATTTTTCGTTATATTGACACGGGCGCAACTCTCCTATTCTTTTTCGACTAAGGCTCTGGGAACTTTCACATCCACCCGAGGGTGCAGATGGAGCTTAAATTTAAAATTTCAGCCGATGGTCAACAGCTTCAACAATGCAACATTCCCCAAGTACTGCATTTGAGTGTCAGCCAAGATGATGTGTTCAAGTCACAGAAGTGGGACTTACACACACAACCTCCTGATTCAGTCGAGAATGGAGCCACTGAACCAAAACCGATATCAGAGATCACAACCATATTATTTTCCGCAAGTTTTTTAAAAAGTTCCAGGACGTACCAAATTCATCGTGATGATTTCCACAAAGAGTTGCACGTACACAGAGACATGCATACAGATAGGCATGTACACACAATAACCAAAGATGTACACGCATCAACATAGAAATATAGAAATTAGGTGCAGGTATATGCCATTTGGCCGTTCGAGCCTGCACCATCATTCAATAAGATCATGGCTCATCGTTCAACCTCAGCACCCCATTCCTGCTTTCTCTCCATACCCCTTGATCCCTTTAGCCATAAGGGCCCTTTTGAAAATATCTAACGAACTGGCCTCAACGTCATTCTGCGGTAGAAAATTTCACAGGTTAACCACTCTCTGAATGAAGAAGTTTCTCCTCATCTCGGTCCTAAATTGCTTACACCTTATTCTTAGACTGTGATCCTTGGTCTCGAACACCCCAGCAACGAGAACATTCTTCCAGCCTCGAAGCTGTCCAATCTCGTCAGAATTTTATATGTTTCTATGAGATCCCCTCTCATTCTTCTAAACTCCAGTGGATACCAGTACAGTTGATCCAGTCTCTCGTCATATGTCAGTCCTGCCATTCCGGGAATCATGCTGGTGAACCTTCGCTGTGTTCCCTCAATAGCAAGAACGTCCTTCCTCAGATTTGGATACCAAAACTGAACACAATATTTAAGGTGTAGCCTCACCAAGTTGTGCAATTGTAGTAAAACCTCCCTGCTCCTATACTCAAATCCCCTCGCTAATAAGGCGAACATGCCATTTGCCTTCTTTACCGCCTTCTGCACCTGCATACCAACAATCAATGACTGATGTACCATGACACCCAGATCAAGATATACATAGATTGCCTTAGACAAATAGATGGATAGGCAGGCAGGGTCACTGTCGCTACTTTGGCTGGCTTTTGCGTTTTTCAGTCGAGGATGCTGCCACTGAACCAAAGCCGATACCAAAGTTCACAACCGTATTATTTTCCCCAAGTCTTTTTTAAAAGTTCCAGAACATACCAAATTCATGGTGATGATTTTCACAGACAGTTGCACATACACAGGGACATAGATACAGATAGACAGACACAGCGACACACACACATCAATAACCAAAAATATACATGCACCAACGGACATGCACAGATGCCTTATACATATAGAGGGATAGACAGGCTGAATCACTTTCGCTACTTAGGCTGATTTTTGCGTTTTTCTATCTGTATGCATCGTGAATATTGCAGATATTGAGATATTGCAAAAAATGAGAAATAGATTTCAGTGTTGAAAGGGGTGGGACGTTCTTCCGCCGATCTCAGGATCAGTTTTGCAAAAACCTGGTTAAATTGTAAAATGGAATGAAAAATGCTGAGAATCAGAGCCGGCAGGATTCGTTCCTGCGCGGGGTAAACCCAAAGGATTTCGAGAACATCGCGTTAACCACTCGGCGACAACTACTGCGTCTCTGGCACTTTAAATGTTGCTCAGAAAAAACTCAGTCATCCATCTCTGTGCAGCAGACGGCCACAGAATCCTGAAAAAGTCTCCGTTTGCAAAAAATCTTGAAGAGTCAATCTCCTCTTGCTGTATCTTTACTGTTCTATATTGCTCTGAAACTTTTTAATATGAATCTATACCAAGAAACAGAAGTAAAATTCGACATTTTGGAAAAGCTGCTTGTTTATTGGGGAATTGAACCCGGTTCTCCCACGTAACAGGCAGGGATAGTCACCACTATGCGGATGAGAATACGGGTTGTGGTGAAGTAGTTATCGAGCTGTGAAAATAAGTCGACAGACACATAGAGAGACAGAGACAAACCGACAAACATGGAGAGACAGACAGCGAGATAGAGACAACGAGAGACAGAAAGTGTGAGACTGAGAAGGAGAGGCAGACTGAGTGAGAAAAAGACTCAAACATATACATATACAGTGATGTGTGTGTGTGATCTATTAAGAGAGAGAGGGAAAGAGTGAGAGAAAGACAGTGATAAACACAGTGACAAGGAGAGAGACAGATAGAGAGAGAGCGATAGAGACTAAAACAGAAAATGAAGGAAATACTTCTCAGCTTACAGGCAGGGACTCACAGAGACAGGCAAAGACATGGACAGACCGAAATGATGGGAAAGAGAGAGCCAGTCAGACAAAGAGTCTGAGAGAATCCCATTGGAACAGATGTGGCACCGTGAGAAAGAGACAGATTGAGAGACAGAGACAAACAGGGAACCAGGGACAGACAGAGTGAGTCAGACTGAGAGAGACAAAGACACAAACATACAAAACTCTCTGAAGAGAGAGAGAGAGGCAGAGACCGAACGACACAGATACATTTCACAATTTCATTTCATTATCGGTTCAGAGTGTCACATTGTTACAGAAAGTTGCTGATTCAACCGATGAAAATCCGGACTCATTGATCAGAATGGGAGCAAATCCGTGTTAAATTAAAGAGATACCATGAGTGGGGTACGAACCCACGCGGGGAAAACCATTGAATTTTAAGGCCAACGCCTCAACCACTCGGCTATTCTGGTCCTGTGAGAACCTGGATTCTGTCTCTGTGAGAATCTGGGCTTCAACCCCACCCCACATACAAACACATACACATCGGCTTTCAGTGAGCATTTACGAACATTTTTAGTAATATTGACACGGGGGCAATATCCAGATATTTTTGTTTTTGTATCCCCTCAAAACAATACTATTTAGATGATACTGCCACTCCATGTTCCACCCAAAGTATACCGCTTCTCAATTATCCGCATTAAATTGCACTGCCATGTCCCGGCCCATTTCACTCGTCTCTCTGATTCCTCTTCAATTCTGTTACTATCATGCTCACTATTGGCTACGTTGCCAGGTTTTGCTTCATCTTCGAACTTCGAGATGGAATCCCTATAACCAAGTCCAGGTCATTGTTATATAACAAGAACAACAATGGGAATTGAAATGGACCGTTTTAAGGAGAAACTTCCAATTAACCGGATTTTGGAATGGTATTTAATTCGGATTATTTATTGAGTGGGAGGAAGGAGGAAACTCAAGAGACGTCCATTCAATAGGATGGAATAGAGCCCAGATCATAGTGCGCTGAGTAGGGAGAAACTGCTTCCGCTGTTTGGCGATGGACTACTCCCCCAAAATTACCAGCTTTTCCTGGAAGAAAGATAAAATCACCAGCCTTTCCTGGAAGAAAGATAAAGAGCCGGTTAACCATCACCGAGTCAGAGGTGTGCAGTAGCACCATCTACTGCGAGGTTTGACGTGGTGTGTCGGTCTGGGCCATCGCAATGCCAGGTTAGTGATGTGGAATACAGGGCAAACTGTGATAAGATGAGAAGGTATGTTCAACTTGTACAGAAATTTGGTTAGACGACACTTAGAGTGCTGTGTACAGTTCTGGTCTCCATATTACACTTAGAATGATGTGTACAGTTCTGTTCTCCAGATCACACTTAGAGTACTGTGAAAAGTTCTGGTCTCCCTATCGCACTTAAAATACTGTGCACCGTTCTGGTCTCCCATATCACAATTAAAATACTGTGTATAATTCTGGTATCTCTATCATACTTAGAATATTATGCACAGTTCTGGTTTCCATATCACATTTAGAATACTGTATACAGTTCAGGTCTCCATATCATACCAAGAATATTGTTTACAGTTCTGGTCTCCTAATCACTCTTGGAATACTGTGTAACGTTCTGGTCTCCAGATCATACTAAGAATATTATGCACAGTTCCGATCTGCAGATTACACTGAGAAGACTGTGCACAGTTCTGCTCTCTGTAAATGCCAGGTTAGTGTTAGTCTGACAGCGAGGAACCTGTTAAAATATAAAGACACTTTGCATTTCTTAATGATTGATTTTGCAAGCAATGTCAATAATTTGTCTTCTCTTGAAGATCCTGAACGCGACATCATTCCTCCAACTGTTCTCCTCACGCTGAGTTCTACTGAACAAATCACGAGCAGCAGATATGCAAGCGCCGTGTGTTCAATCATCGATTTCCGGCCAAAGTCACTGACCGTGAATTGGCTGGAGAGTGGACAACTCCTGGATTCGGGCTCCGTCACCTCTCCCGTCTTTGAGGTGAACGGGAACTTCTCGGCGGCCAGTCGGCTGACAGTCCCCACCGAGGAATGGTTAACCGGCTCGGTCTACACCTGCCAGGTCACACATGAAGTGGTCACGCAAAGCCGTAACTTCACCAGATCTTAGGGTAAGAAGCACAATCCCGAGAGGTTACAGACCATTCTGAGCGCTGATCTCAGTCAGGACTTTTATTGAAATTAGTAAAAAGCACCGAACTATTCCTAATTTCCAATCATGCAGTTTGTGTATTCTTGTGATTACAAACTTGCCTTGAAACAGCGCCTTCAGCTACCTTAGTCTGAACCAAATCGCTTGCCAGCCAATGAATTAAGTTGTGAAATGTGGTCACAGTTGTAATGTACAACGTGCAGCAATCATTTAGTGCACAGCAATCTCCCACAAACAGCAGTGTGTTAATGACCAGATTATATTTTGCTTAGTGGTGTTTTTTGAGCTATAAATATTCCCAGGCCACGAAGGAAAAGTCCTCGGCTTTTCATTGAAATAGTTCCAGGGAATCATTTACGTCCACCTAAGAGGCCAGACGGATCCTCGGTTTAACACGTGATCCGAAAGACGGCACCTCGGATAGTGCACCACGCCCCCAGTACTGCACTGGGAGACTCAGCTTACATTTTGTGATCAAGTACCTGGAGTGGGACTTCAACTCACGATCTTCTGGTTCAGGATTCCTCATTGTTCAGGATTTAATAAACTCGCCAACGAAGCTTTCCCCCTGCTCTGATTTCAGGCAGTGAGTGACGTGCCCGTATTCTCAGGTTTATCCTGAGTTGGGTGATTATATACGGAGCGGCAGTCGGAGTCTGGAACCCTTTACTGCTAACTGTCCAGGAACCCACTGTTGGAATGGGCATCTACCCTATTCAGAGCACTGAGCCCAATTCTGGGCTCCGCACCTCAGGAAGGACATCCTGGTCATGGAGGCGGTAAAGTGCAGGTTTATCCGAATGATACCGGAGCTAATAAAATAAAATGATGAGGAGACGAGTAGAGAATATTAAGAGGTGATACAATTGAGGTGTTCAAGTAGATAAATACAATTGATCAAGTAGATATAGAACAATTATTTCCTTTGATGGAAAAGTCCAGAACAAATAGCAGAATCTTAAAATTAGAGCGAGATCGTGCGGAAGTGATGTCAGGAAGGATTTCTTCACAGGAAGTCTGGATTTCCCTCCCCAAAAGCTGCTGAAGCTTGGTTTCAATTGAAAACTGCGATTGATAGATTTTTGTTAGGCAAGATTATCAAGTGTTACAGAACTAAGGCGTGAATATGGTGTTGAGTGTAGATCAGCCCTGATCTAACTGGATTGCGGGCCAGGATGGATGGGCTGAATGGCCTCCTCCTGTTCCTATGTTGCTATTAATGCCCTGAGATCATATTTAACTCTGACTCTCTCTCACCAGACATGATAAATGTTCAGTAATGACAGAAATTAACAAACTACATCACATCATTACAAATGATGCCCCACCACAAAAGACCCTTTGGAACTCCATTCTCCCGACCTTGAACTTCTCCTCTGACGGGGGCTGTGACTGGTTCCTGCACATTTTCACCGCAATAAAGATCACAGCAAGTGACCAGAAACATAACTTTGTTTCCTGCTGTCCCATAAATCCTGAAATTAATTTGACACTTGTTTTGAACCAGAGTAATGCTGGTGTAGACCTCTAGACCTTCGGGCTATTTGGGTTACACTATTATAACCAGCGGAGATGCGTTTGGATGCAAGGATCTACAAATGGGTGTAAACATAGAAACATAGAAACATAGAAAATAGGTGCAGGAGTAGGCCATTCGGCCCTTCTAGCCTGCACCGCCATTCAATGAGTTCATGGCTGAACATTCAACCTCAGTACCCCATTTCTGCTTTCTCGCCATACCCCTTGATCCCCCTAGTAGTAAGGACCTCATCTAACTCCTTTTTGAATATATTTGGTGAATTGGCCTCAACAACTTTCTGTGGTAGAGAATTCCATAGGTTCACCACTCTCTGGGTGAAGAGGTTCCTCCGCATCTCGGTCCTAAATGGCTTACCCCTTATCCTTAGACTGTGACCTCTGGTTCTGGACTTCCCCAACTTTGGGAACATTCTTCCTGCATCTAAACTGTCTAACCCCGTCAGAATTTTAAATGTTTCTATGAGGTCCCCTCTCATTCTTCTGAACTCCAGTGAATACAAGCCCAATTGATCCAGTCTTTCTTGATAGGTCAGTCCCGCCATCCCGGGAATCAGTCTGGTGAACCTTCGCTGCACTCCCTCAATAGCAAGAATGTCCTTCCTCAGGTTAGGAGACCAAAACTGTACACAATACTCCAGGTGTGGCCTCACCAATGCCCTGTACAACTGTAGCAACACCTCCCTGCCCCTGTACTCAAATCCCCTTGCTATGAAGGCCAACATTCCATTTGCTTTCTTAACCGCCTGCTGCACCTGCATGCCAACCTTCAATGACTGATGTATCATGACACCCAGGTCTCTTGCACCTCCCCTTTTCCTAATCTGTCACCATTCAGATAATAGTCTGTCTCTCTGTTTTTACCACCAAAGTGGATAACCTCACATTTATCCACATTATACTTCATCTGCCATGCATTTGCCCACTCACCTAACCTATCCAAGTCGCTCTGCAGCCTCACAGCATCCTCCTCGCAGCTCACACTGGCACCCAACTTAGTGTCATCCGCAAATTTGGAGATACTACATTTAATCCCCTCATCTAAATCATTAGTGTACAGTGTAAACAGCTGGGGCCCCAGCACAGAACCTTGAGGTACCCCACTAGTCACTGCCTGCCATTCTGAAAAGTACCCATTTACTCCTACTTTTTGCTTCCTGTCTGACAACCAGTTCTCAATCCATGTCAGTACACTACCCCCAATCCCATGTACTCTAACTTTGCACATCAATCTCTTGTGTGGGACCTTGTCGAACGCCTTCTGAAAGTCCAAATATACCACATCAACTGGTTCTCCCTTATCCACTCTACCGGAAACATCCTCAAAAAATTCCAAAAGATTTGTCAAGCATGATTTCCCTTTCACAAATCCATGCTGACTTGGACCTATCATGTCACCTCTTTCCAAATGCACTGCTATGAAATTCCTTAATAATTGATTCCATCATTTTACCCACTACCGATGTCAGGCTGACCGGTCTATAATTCCCTGTTTTCTCTCTCCCTCCTTTTTTAAAAAGTGGGGGTTACATTGGCTACCCTCCACTCCATCGGAACTGATCCAGAGTCAATGGAATGTTGGAAAATGACTGTCAACGCATCCACTATTTCCAAGGCCACCTCCTTAAGTACTCTGGATGCTGTCCATCAGGTCCTGGGGATTTATCGGCCTTCAATCCCATCAATTTCCCCAACACAATTTCGCGGCTAATAAGGATTTCCCTCAGTTCCTCCTCCTTACTAGACCCCCCGACCCCTTTTATAATCGGAAGGTTGTTCGTGTTCTCCTTCGTGAATACCGAACCAAAGTACTTGTTCAATTGGTCCGCCATTTCTTTGTTCCCCGTTATGACTTCCCCTGATTCTGACTGCAGGGGACCTACGTTTGTCTTTACTAACCTTTTTCTCTTTACATATCTATAGAAACTTTTGCAATCCGTCTTAATGTTCCCTGCAAGCTTCTTCTCATACTCCATTTTCCCTGCCCTAATCAAACTCTTTGTCCTCCTCTGCTGAGGTCTAAATTTCTCCCAGTCCCCAGGTTCGCTGCTATTTCTGGCCAATTTGTATGCCACTTCCTTGGCTTTAATACTATCCCTGATTTCCCTTGATAGCCACGGTTGAGCCACCTTCCCTTTTTTACTTTTATGCCAGACAGGAATGTACAATTGTTGTAGTTCATCCATGCGATCTCTAAATGTCTGCCATTGCCCATCCACAGTCAACCCCTGAAGTATCATTCGCCAATCCATCCCAGCCAATTCACGCCTCATACCTTCAAAGTTAGCCTTCTTTAAGTTCTGGACCATGGTCTCTGAATTAACTGTTTCATTCTCCATCCTAATGCAGAATTCCACCATATTATGGTCACTCTTCCCCAAGGGGCCTCGCACAACGAGATTGCTAATTAATCCTCTCTCATTACATAACACCCAGTCGAAGATGGCCTCCCCCCTAGTTGGTTCCTCGACTTATTGGTCTAAAAAACCATCTCTTATGCACTCCAGAAAATCCTCCTCCACCGTATTGCTTCCAGTTTGGTTAGCCCAATCTATGTGTATATTAAAGTCACCCATTATAACTGCTGCACCTTTATTGCACGCACCCCTAATTTCCTGTTTGATGCCCTCCCCAACATCACTACTACTGTTTGGAGGTCTGTACACAACTCCCACTAACGTTTTTTGCCCTTTGGTGTTCTGCAGCTCTACCCATATAGATTCCACATCATCCAAGCTAATGTCCTTCCTAACTATTGCCTTAATCTCCTCCTTAACCAGCAATGCTACCCCACTTCCTTTTCCTTTTATTCTATCCTTCCTGAATGTTGAAGCAGCAAGGGATTTCAGGATGAGCGCTATTCAGTGCCTAACACAATAGCACCACAATGTATTCCCGTTTTACGCCGGTTATTTGCTTCACAGCCCATTACTGGAAATGTTACAGATCTCCCGGAATCGTTGCAAATACATTGTCCTTCCAATAACGCCGATGTTAAAGCAACAGCGTGAGGTTGATATCTCAAAAGTGATTTATCCCCCTTGAACGAGTTAAGGCTAAAAATTGGTGTCCGGATTCTGAAGATGCAGCTTTTCCTGACTTTCATTCCTGTTTTGCAGTGGATGTCCCATGCAGCGATTCAAAAATCACTCTTTGCCCACAGTCACTGGCACAGGACTTACTGGAGCGACGGTGACCTTAAACTGCGTCGTGTCTGATGCTCCTTATGGGCTCACCGTGTCCTGGACCTGAGAAAAGGAGGCTTTGAAATCAGAGATTAACGTCTAACACGGAGAGGATCCCAGCAGCGTAATCAGCAACTTAAACATCTCGACACAAGACTGGCTGAGTGGGGATAAGTTCTACTGCGTGGTGAGCCATCAGGATATACCGACTCCTATCAGAGATTCCATCCACAAGGAAAAGGGATAGCGGGGAGATTGTTGCAATAAGTCAGATACTGTGACTATTTCTGCTGCATGTGCAAGGGCCAATTCATTATTTAAAGTGTTTAATGGGCTACTCTGATCATTCAGTTTGGTAATTCCACGAACTCAGCACTCTGGGACCTGATGTTATGTATTTTAGGGGAAACTGGATAAGTCCATGAGCGAGAAAGGAATAGAAGGGTATGTTATTAGGATGAGATTAAGTGAGCTAGGAGGAGGCATGTGTGGAACATACACACCAGCATAGACCAGTTGGCCAAATCTCCTTGATCTGTGCAGTAAATTCAAGTCCAACCCTTCAAGATTTCAGAGAGAAAGATTATGTTCACTCTGCTGCGGGATGGTAAACCAGAGAGGCCCCAGAGGGGAAATAATAAAGCGTTAAATGTCAACGAAGAGCATATTTCTCTGACGTACAACCACGGGACATTGGCGAATGTAAACAGAGAAGGCGAGTTGGTGGTGGTCTCAAAGGCCACTCGGGAGCAGAGGAGGATTGGAATCCGAGTGAGGAGCTCTCGGATCGCGGGGGGTGGGTTAGGCAGGGACCCTGGATCCAGGAGGGAGGTGTAAGGGCAATAACCACCTGGGTGCAGCCGTCCCCGCATCGCTGTAACTGCTGCGATTTACACAGTGTGTCAAGCCGGACCAGCTACAGTTAAAAACCGAATGGAGGTTAAAATAGAGGATTCCAGCCTCCTATAAATATATTATTCAAATACAATATTACAACCAGGAGTGGTCGGGTTGATGTCGGGATGCCGATTTTTACCAATTTAATCACCCCCACACCCTCAATACACCTGCTTTATTAGATTAAAACTCCCACCATTGTCTCTGGAACTGTCCAGTTCATTTGCCTTTATTGTAACTGTTCTACAGCGAAAGATCCATGGGAACCGGCCGTGTCTGTCCTCCTGCCCTCGGCAGAAGAAGTCTCTGCTCAGAGGTTGGTCAGCCTCACCTGCTTAGTGAGAGGTTTCTCCACCCGAGAGATCTTCGTCAAATGGACCGTCAATGACAAGCCGGTGGTTCCGACAATTACAAGAACACCGAGGTGATGGCGGAGAATGGCAGCAGCTCCTTCTTCATGTACAGCCTGCTATCCATTGCAGCCAAGGAGTGGGCCCGCGGCGCCTCTTACTCCTGTGTGGTGGGACATGAAGCGATTTCCTTGAAAATCACCAACAGAACCATCAATAAATTCAGAGGTAAACCCTGTTTTGTGAACATTTCCCTTGCTCTGATGGACAACATCAATTCTTATCAATGAGAATCTCTCGATTGCCTTTCAGTTCTTAAGTAAAAAACAATAAAGGCCTTTTCTTCCAATCGTGAGTTACACACGCAGCCGCTCAATTAATTTTGTTTCCTATTTTAGCCAAGGGGCGGGCTGTTAATCTGAAGCAGAATATTTGTCGGACTTGTGGCCAAAGCTGGTACATTCAGCGCTCTCAGCTCATATACACCACAGGTTGGAGAGAAAGAGAAGATATTTAATGACAGGATACCTCAAAGTCATTTCAGCAACTTTCGTCCCACTGGGAGAATCTGCATAGTTCTATTTCCCGATAAACAAATGCTGTACATTTATATTTCGGTGCCCTTGTTTCTCGTGTTGTCCATCCCTTCAGATTTGGGGACAATTTATTTGGCAGCATCGCACACTCTGGGATCTGAAATGAGGTCCACACACGAACACGAACTGAATCTCCCATCGCCCCACCAGAGAGAGGTGAAATGGCAATTGTTATACCCCTGTACCTCCCACTACACCACCAGAGAGGTGAAAGCGCAATTCTGAACCAACTGTACCTCTCACTGCACCACCAGAGAGAGATGAAAGGGCAATTATTCACCCACTGTAAGCCCATTGCCATACCAAAGACTGGTGAAATGGCAATTCTGAACCCACTGTACTTCCCACTGCCCCACCAGAGTGAGGGGAAACGGCAATTGTTAATGCACTGTAACTTCACTCCGTCTCTGCAAGATTCGACAAGTTCCCTGGCAGGACAGACGCGCCAAAATTAGCGTCCTCGTGCAGGCCAACATCCCAGCATCGAAGCACTGACCACACTTGATCAGCTGCTCTGGGCAGGCCACATTGTCTGCATGCCAGACACGAGACTCCCAAAGCAAGCGCTCGACTCGGAACTCGCCCATGGCAAATGAGCCAAAGGTGGGCAGGGGAAACGTTATAAGGGACCACAAAAGCCTCCCTGATAAAGTGCGACATCCCCACTGACGCTTGAGAGTCCCTGGCCAAAGACCGCCCTAAATGGAGGAAGTACATCCGGGAGGGCGCTGAGCCCCTCGTGTCTCGTCGCCGAGAGCATTCAGACATCAAGCGCAGGCAGTGGAAGGAACGTGCGGCAAACGTGTAAAATCTTCCCCTTCCCGCAACCACGGTCTTTCCCACCTGCGACAGAGACTGTGGTTCCCTATTGGACTGTACAGCCACGTAAGAAATCAGGCGAAGAGTGGAAGCAAGTCTTCCTTGATTGCGAGGGACTGCCTTTGATGATGTAAACCCTCTCCCCCACCAGAGAGAGGGGAAAGGGCAATTGTTAACTTACTGTCCCGCCCACAACCCCAGCATAGTGAGGGGAATCTGCAATTGTTAACCCAATGTATCCGACTTCCACACAAGCGAGAGGGCAAAGGGCAATTGTTAAATCATTGTACCCCTCAATGTCACCAGAGAGAGATGCCCATCGATTCATTTGTTGCATTCCGTCAGCTGATGTCACATTGTGTCTCACACTGAACACATTTACACAGAGCGAGGAAGAATGCGTGGAAACGTTAGTAGTGTATGTTTTTGTGGAAGTTCACACTTACACATAAACACAACACGGATTTACAAATAAACACACAGCGACTTACAAATAAACACACACATTGACACACTGACACAAGATATTACGCATACCCAGAATATAATACACACCGTCATTGTCAGAACCACAGCACCATTAATATGACAGCAAAAATAAACACACCCTTAAATAAAACAGAAGCACTAACACACACACACACACACACAAACACACACACTTTCACTTGCATAAACACATATTCAACACAAATTAACTAACGCATAACACACACACACATTTACATGCGAACACACACAGTTACACATAAATGCACACATTGTTACCCATAAACATACACAACACGTACACATAACCATACACAAACACATTAAAACACGCACATGAACGTACTTACAAAGAATAGACATATTTAAACATAACCACAAACAATTCCATATATACACATAAAGGCTTACATGTAAACATACACAAACTTACAAAAATACACAAACACTTACACAAAAATATAAATATATGGAATGACACATTAAAACATTCAAACTTACATATCAACATACATCAACACACAAACACAGACAACAGCAAAAGAAGAGATCGTCATACACACAAACACAAACACTAAAGTGCAAAAAATACGTCAGGTAACAGACGAATATAGAATTAAAATAAATTCTTTGAACAGACAGTCTGCAACGATTGTATTAAATAAATCATTTCTGATACCATAATATCTAACATTCCTATATTCTGGTCCTGAACGCAAACTGAATCAAAGTTCTTAGTTGGAAACTCATGCAAATTAATTATGTTCAGAACCTTGACTACCACAAATTAATCCAGATTATAACTCACATCTGATGTCTTACCCTGTCCCTTTGACAGTCTCCGAATAATTAGCTATCTGAAGCTATTGTTAAATTAATCGATATCATTCAGTATAGTTCCCCCGATATTACATCATACTATTCCCGAATGGTAAATCCTATGAAATTGATGCAAAATCAATTAGCCTGTGACATTGAAGGAAAACTGTCATATTTTCCAAAACCGACTATAGAAGGATCATAAAGAAGGAACGACTGTGGAATTAGGAACACAGATAGATTACTTAGCGTGATTAACTTAACACAGGGCATACATTGAACATTAAAATAGAGAACAATCTAACACCTTAAAAAAAGAAAATAGAATACGTAATAATAAGATGAGATCTTGGGTTAACAAACGATCTGAATATATTTCCTCCCCTACATCCCGTAGATTCCTCAGACCACATCTGGAGTGAAGAGTATGAGGACGAGAGCAGCAACATCTGGACAACCGCTTCCACATTCATCATCTTGATCTTCCTGAGCATTTCCTACAGCGCTGCCATCACTCTGGTGAAGGTGAGAAGATTCAATGCACTCAGTTCGAGTTGATTGAAGAGGTTTGACAAATCTCTAAATGTTTCATTGATAACAACCCTGAAATTAATGCCCCAAACCACTAAAACGCTGCTTCAAACTTTTATCCCTCTTTTACAGGTCAAGTGATTGACTGAATTTCGGCCGCCGGGGATTTTTCTCCTCTGGTTGTTCACATCACTGTGTCTTGAAAATAAATTATGTCCTCTTGGTGATTCCCGGAGTAAATTGCCTTCAATTTTTTCATTTCTCTGTTTGAAATGTGTGAGATAACCGTGGCTATAATGTAAATGTATCTCAGAGTCATACAATTGTTTGAATATCTCATGTGTACATAAGTCACTTTTATCATTCATGATTCACAATTATTCACTTCCCTTGGTGTTGAACATCTGTTTCTCTCCCTGATGTCTGTTAGAGTTGTACAAATAGCTGGCAGCTCAGACCGACTGTGTTCTGGTCTTAATGTGACGCTCATTTGTTGTATTCAATTTGTGTGAACTTTTGAAAACCTTCTCTGTGAATTGCTCTCTGTGAAATTGTTAATAAAACTGCAATGACAAATGGAATAATTTGGACTTTGCTGAACTCTTTACTCCAAGGCTCCTTCACACTGTTCTATTTCCCTATCACACGTTGTTTTATTTCCATGAAATTTATTCTTCCCGCGTCCTATCCTGATGTGTTTGAATCCAAGTCCCTTCGGTTAAGGAGCCACTGCGCCACCTAGTATCCCATCAGAGTGACGGCACATTTTCCCCTGCCTTGTTACATCATGCACCAGAGGCGGAATGACTGCACAGTGACCAGGTGGTCTCCTCTAATATTATGGCCTTTCACGTGCCAGGTTATATTAAAGAGCAGGCCTCTGATGCACCATAGTCCGATACAGTATAGTATGTGTCAGAGCAAATCTCCCTCTACACTGTCCTAACAAACACTCTCAGGGCAGGTACAACACAGGTTAGATAAAGAATAAAGCTCCCTCTGCACTGTCCCATCAAAAACTCCCAGGGCAGGTGCAGTACGGGTTAGATACAGAGAACAGCTCCATCTACACTTGCACACCACACCCTCCCAGGGCAGGTACAGCACGGGTTAAATATAGAATAAATCTCCCTCTACACCGTCCCATCAAACACACCCAGGTCAGGAGCAGCACGGGTTAAATACAGATTAAAGCTCACTCTATACTGTCCCATCAAACACTTCCAGACACACTAGAGAGCACAAACTCTTGGAATGATTCCCAAAGACTGGGGCCTAACTGACACACAGACACGCGCTCCAATGTTACTGTTATACACATATAGAAAGCCAAGAAAGAGACGACAGGTGGAGAGATTATCTTTGACAGAGAGGAGATGAGGGTTCACGCGGCATCTGCAGGTACATTTGGAGCTTTGTGCCCGTTGGGCACCTACATACAAAATGTGTGATGCACGGGCAATATCAATTTCTGATGTAAAATCATTGTCGTTTTGTTCTACCCAAATATATGATTGACATCCTCCTCTCTGGGAGGGCATTCGTAGAATGTAAGTTTCGTTTACGATTCAACTATTTACAGGTCACCTGAATGCATATGGTCCATACGGACAGAAATGCGTAGGGTTATCACTGCCAACCGTTCTCCATTATGAGGAACATACATAAAAACATAAAAATATAAGAAATTGGAACAGGAGTAGGCCATACTGCACCTCGAGCCTGCTCTGCCATTCAATAATATCATGGCGGTTATGATAATGGACTGAGCTCCACTTTCCTGCCTGCTCCCCATAGCCCCTTATCGTTTAAAACACTGTCTATTTCTATCTTAAGGTTATTCAATGTCCCAGATTCCACGGCTCTCTGAGGCAGCGAAGTCCAGACATTTACAACGCTCTTAGAGAGGAAATTTCTCCTCATCTCTGTTTTAATTGGGCGGCCCCATATTTTAAGATCATGCCCTCCAGTTCTAATCTCCCCCATCAGTGCAAACATCCTCTCTGCATCCACCTTGTCAAGCCCCCTCATAATCTGATACATTTCGATAAGATCACTTCTCATTCTTCTGAATTCCAATGAGTCGAGGCCCAAACTACTCAACCTTTCCTCATAAGTCAACCCCCTCATCTCCGGAATCATCCGAGTGAACCTTCTCTGAACTGCCTCCAAAGCAAGTATATCCTTTCATAAATATGTAAACCAAAACCGCACACAGTTCCAGGTGTGGCCTCCCCAATATCCTGTATAACTGTAGCAAGACTTCCCTGCTTTTATACTCCATTCTCTTCACAATAATGGCCAAGATGCCAATGGCCTTCCTGATCATTCGCTGTACCTGCATATCATCCTTTTGTGCTTCATGCACAAGTACCCTCAGGTCCCGCTGAACTGCGGCACTTTGCAATCTTTTTCCATTTAAATAATAACTGTCTCTTTGATTTTTTTCTGCCAAAGTGCATGATCTCACGTTAAACACGACCCGCTGTCACCTCTTCCCCGGACTGCCTTTCTGTCTGCTCTGCACTATTCCCTCTGATACCATCTCGCTTAACTCACTGAACATCACCCACAGATTTGTTCTCACTGCTCTGCTCCATTCCTTCTGATACCATCTCCCTGAACTCACTGAACATCTTCCTAGGGATCCTGCCTCCCTGCTCTGCTTCATTCCCTTTGATACCATCTCGCTGAACTCACTGAACATCACCCTGAGGATTCTGTCTTCCTGCTCTGCGCCATTCCTTCTGATACTATCAACGTGAAATCAGTGAACAACTCCTACGGATACGGCAGTAACCTTCGAAGAAACAGCCAATCACTGTGCTATGATGTATGCGAGGGATTATGGCGTCATCCACGGAATCCAGGTACGCAACTCAGTTGAAGTTATTACCAGGGACAAACATATTTCCTGATGTTTGATTTCTGATTTAAGCAAATTGGAAAAGGAGCCTGAGGTGAAAAGGGCCGAATTTATTGATGCAGTTATGATCAGGAATATACTACGTGAAAGAGTGGGGAAACGAATTAATATTAACTTTCAAAAGGGAATTAGTTAAATATCTAAAGTGAGAAAATTGCAGGGCTTTAGGAAAAGAGTGGGACTAATACGATAGCTCTTTCAAAGTGCCAGCACAGGCTTAATATTCTGATTCTAGATTCGAGGCGATGCCAGCGAATGTTGTCATTCTGTTCTCACAATTAACTTTAGCTGCAACCAGTTGGCTTCTGCTTCGTGCATGTCGCTAAGATACTCAACCTGCCCAATTGATTGGCTCTGCAGGACATTGCCACGAGTATCAAGAAATCAGTTTATTGTGAGCCCTTCATACAGGAGACTCTCCTTTGGGTCCATCTCAGTGTGTGTCGGCTCACAGGAACCAATGTGGCAGGATCTGCCCGCCGTTATATACGACTTCAGCAGTCGGAGCCAAGATCTACAAAGTAGCGGGAGGTTCTGTATGAGGGTTGAACTGAGTTCCATCACTGTGAGTGCCAGGGCACGTTAATAAATTGCAGGTCCAGTCATCTGCAGCCCAGAGATGGTTAAACCGGTAAACTTAGTCACAATTTAGAGATCTGCAGAGAAACGTATCTGGCAAAATATATTACCTTCATAATAGCCGATGTATTTCACCAGAATAATCTCGATCGCAGGTAGGTTGTGGTAAGTGTTCCCTGTGCTGGTTTAAATTGTGCTAATTAAGAAGGACATTAAATGATGATCTAAATAAGCTTTACAGGTAAAATCCAATGGAGTTCGGTAATGCAGCCTCAATATGAGATGACGGTATATGAAGGAGAAAAAACCTGAAGTAAATGCACTTACAATACCAGTTCCGAAGATCCAGATCGTTACTGGTACGCCTGCACCCGATCCCGACAACGCAGTTTACCTTATACCGCAATAACACCAGAGAAATTGGTGCCGATTTTGCAAGAGGAAAATTCGGTGCTCGTCATTTAAATGTATATTAATTTTTCCTTTGTCAATTCAGAAAATGAATACAGCGCCGTTTATTTCTGTTGACTGAGAATCACGGTGCTTCAAACTGCTCGACTATGTAAAAAATTCTAGGGAAGCCACAGACCAAACCAAGAAGATATCTGTCATCGAGCGATTCAGTAAAGCAATATCTGTAATTGAGGGAACTTTTAAAACAACATGTTTAATTTGTTTTCATATCAGGGATGTGGGGATTTTGTGGAGGGACTGGAGAAGCTGGCATTGATCTCATTAAAACAGAGAAAGTTAAGAAGAGATTTAACAGAGTTGTTCAAAATTATGAAGAGTTTTGAGAGATTAAATTAGGGAAACTCTTTCCACGAGCAGAAGGGTCGGTAACCAAAGGACAAAGATTTAAGGTAATTGGGAAAGGAACCACAGATGACACGAGGAAACATTATTTTACCCAGCGAGTTGCTTTGATCCGCAATGCAGAGCCTGAAAGGGTGGAGGAAGCAGAGTCAGTAGCAACGTTCAAAATCGAATTGTGTAAACACTTGAACGAATAAACGAACATTTCTATGGCGGAATGCAAAGGTGTGGGACTAATTGAATAGCTCTTGCAAAGAGGAGGCACAGGCACAAAGGTCGTAACGGCGTCCTTAGGTGTTGTATCATTCTACGTACGGGACCGTTGTCCCACAGCAATGCTCCAATTCCCGTTGAATCATGCTGCAAGTCTCTTTACTGCAACTCATTAGAAGAAGCGTATTCGTGTCGACCAAAACACAGCGGGGTTAATGGAAGGAGTAGATTGGAGAAGGTTCTTTCACAGAGCGAGCACAGACATGATTGGTCAGACGGCCTCCTTCAATGCTGTATTATTGTGTGATTCTATAAGTCAAGCACCATCCGGAATTTTCATTTATCCATGTTACTTTATTGTCCATGGGTTGAAATACTGGAACTTCCTACGTGACATCACATTCACCACATGGACTGCAGCGGTGCAAGGAGAAAGCCCACCAACACTTTTTCAAGGGCAGCCAGTAATGCACAATAAATTCCGGCCTTGCCATCTACGCCCATATCTTGAGAATAAATACAAACATCTAAGAGAAACAGCGGGTATAGAAGGACAATTACAAAGTAAAACATTTCTTGATTTCTGTCATTTTTCCTTTCCTTTACTAATATCTTATTTTTTTCTCTTACGCTTCTTGTTCTTTCTCCATTTCAATCTTTCTCTCCTCTCTCACACTTTCTCTTGTTCACTCTATTTACTGATTCCAATTCCTTCTTTTGCAATGTTCATAACGTTGAATGGTTAAATTGCATCCCCGAATATTTTCTTATTTTGAACAAGTGAGGTGCAGTTGGGAGGGAGGCTTGAATTACCATTGAGAAATACTACCCAGAGAAATGCTCCTCCAAAATCTGTATATCTCCTCCTTCATTGTTACTGAGTGGTATTCTGAGTGATGCGCCAAATTCACATGATAGGGAGTAGAGTAAGTACATCGTGGCGATTCGTCAATCCTATTCAAACGCTGTTACCCAATTAAAGAATTTGGTGCCTTTTACCAGGAAAAGAATTGCATGCAATGCTTCTTTACTTTCTGTTATACCTCCCTGCCAAACAGTTGCTCACTTTACTGAGTATAGCAGCTTGTAATGGGAAATAGAATTTAAATTTTAAGGTGTTGTTGGTGACGTTGTAATAGCGCCCATATCGTACCATCATATCATTATATTGTGGCTGGTGCAGGATCATAGAATCATAGAATGGGTTACAGCATAAATGGACACATTTCGGCCTGTGGAGCCCCTGTCCGCACTCTGCAAGAGCACCTCAGCTATTCCCACACCCTACCTTTTCCTCATTGCCCTGCATTTTTCCCCTTTAGGTAGCTATCCAACATCCTTTTGAAAACTACGATTGAACTTGCCACCACCATCCTTTCAGGCAGTGCTTTCCAGATCATAACCACTCGCTGCATAAAAAAGTTATTCCTCAAGTCGCCTTTGGTTCTTTTGCCAGTCCACTTAAATCTGTGTCCTCTTGTTCTCGAACCTTCCGCCAATGGGAAGAGTTTCGCCCTGTCTTTTCTGTCCCGAACCCTCATGATTTTGAACAGCTCTATCAAATGTCCTCTCAAGGTTCACTGCACCAGAGAACAACTCCAGCTTCTCCAGTCTATGCACGTAAATGAAATCCCTCATCTCTGTAACCATTGTTCTAATTTTTCTGCACTCTCTCGAAGGCCTTCACATCCTTCCTAAAGTGTGATGCACAGCATTGGATACAACATCCAGTTGAGCACGAACCAGTGTTTTATAGAGGATTATCTTAACTTCCATGCTTTGGTACGCTATGCCTCTATTTATGAAGCCCAGGATGGCGATTGTTGTTTTAACTGCTTTCTCAACCTGCCACTCTTAACGATTTGTGAACGTGTATCCCAGGTCTCTCTGTTCATGCACGCCCTTTAGGATTGTACCCTTTAATTTATACTGCTTCTCCTCGTTCTTCCTACCAAAATGTTACACTTCACACTTTTCTGCATTGTGTTTCATCTGCCACGGGTCCGCTAATTCCGCCAGCCTGCGGTCCCCTTTTGAAGTCTATCACTGTCCGCGTCAATGTTCAGCATCCTTCTAAGTTTTGTGTCGTCTGTAAATTTTGCAATTGAGACAAGTACACCCAAGTCCAATTCATTAATATATATCAAGAAAAGCAACGTTCCTGATAAAGACTCCTGGGTAACACTGATATCAGTCAGAAACACATTCCATTCATCACTAATCCCTCTTTCCTGTCATTCAGCTAATTTGGTACCCATGCTGCAATTTTCCCTCTTACTCTATGGGCTTCTACTTTGCAGGCAAACGTATTAGCTGGCACTTCGACTTTTTGGAAGTTCATGTATACCACATCAACCGCATTGCCCTCAACTACTCTCTCTGTTACCAACGTAAAAAAACTCAATCAAGTTATTTAAACACAATTTACCTTTAACAACTGCATACTGGCGTCCTTTAATTAATCCATACTTGTCCAAGTGACTGTAAATTTTGTCTCTATTTTTTGCAGGATCACAGAGACTGCTGCCATGATCCACCACTCGCAATAGTCCTGAGAGTTATGGATCAAGGATATTCAGAGCGGTCTCTACAGGATAACAACTGGTTGTCACAAAGTCGCATAATCCTGACTCTAAGAAGGAAAGAAAGAAAGTACTGGATTTATATAGCACCTTTTACAACGAGTGGATGTCTCAAAGCGCTTTACAGCCAGTGAAATACTTTTTGAAAGTGTAGTCACTGTTGTAATGCAGTGAGCCGATGGTGATTCATGAGAGCACGATAGAATTGAAAAGTATCTGTTAGCATTGGTTTGATAATACTACTCTGAGGATCAAACCGCCGGCAGTACTGAAATAAGGCCCTCTGATTAAAATATAATCTTAATTACACGCAAATCAGTTGTACGATTTCTCACACATGGATGTCAAGATGTACGATATCGCGCATGTGGATGTCGAGATGTTCAATTTCTCAGACTTGGATGTCGAGATGGGCCATGTTATTGGGGCTGATGGAGCTGGACAAAGCTGGTTCAGAACTGACAGGACAGGATGGCCCACTGGGTGTGATGTAATGCAGAATTAACACGAAAATACATTTTTATAATTTGATTAATTTTATAATGAGATTCATTGGATATTTCAGCGCATCCATTAACTCCTCTCTGAATTTACTCTGGATCACTGAATAAATACACGTGTTTGTGCAGGAACTCAAAAGCTGAAGACTATTTCCGGTTTCTTGGAGAATACATTTTGGGTCTTTGAAATTGGAACCTGAGAAATAATTATTCTTTGTAATTCGGACATACAAGAAATTTACAACGTACACTGTCCATAATAGGATGAAACTGCCCGAGATGGTAAAGTGTAAAACGATTAATTTTCTCCGGCTCTCCAACTCTGGGTCGCTTTGATTCTCTCCATTGCTGTGGGCCCGGAGCCTTCTGCGGGCTCTGCTCGTCGCTAGAATATGTCTAACGGTCAGAGCATTGAGCAGCAATATCAGGAGAAAGGGGAGTCATGGCGTTAAAATTCTGTCAAGCCAGTCATATACTATCCATAGAGGAGAACGATAAAATATTACTTTGATGTTACATAACCATGGGACATTGTCAGTTATGAACATAGGTTCATAAGTGAGATAAGAAGTGATGTTTTTTTAAACAGCCAGGGCACCGACCATGACTATAATCAGAGTCGCACTTTTCTCAGTGCAATATTTTGTTTTCAGTTTCTGGCATCATATCGCCACAAATCGATCGAAGGTGAAAGCGACCGTTAACCAGATGGAACTATCCGTGGCTACATAAATTAGGATAGATGTTATAGTACAGCCTGGAGTAGTGGACAGCAGACTAAATTGAAAATAAATTCCACTGATCCGGTTTAATATCACAGCGGTGATAATGACCAGGAGATCTGCCACTGCCATGGACAGCAGGTACCAAGTGATACATCTGGAAAGACCGCACTTATCCTCGGGACAGGATCACAATTATCACCACATTAGCTGCAGGAAATAGACAGAAAAGAAAACAGTAACATTAAGTATCACTCCTCCTTGATGTTTATTTATTTTGATCATATTTCAGCCTCGCGATGGGAATGATTCAGTGACCTGTCGGCAGAGATTGATCTGTTAAGATTTGAATAATGTTTGAGGAAGGGAAGCAGGAACAGCGAAAGTGAAGGAGCGTGGGCGGACCAAAGCAAAGAATGAGGAGCAGGACAGTGAGAACAGGCCAAGGAGTTTTAGCTGCAACTTCGTGACTACAACCGTTTATCGTTCACTGATTGCCATCCATTTAATGACTCAGAATATCCCTTCAATAATTGCATGGCTAAAATCACACGTCAATCATGCAATCATTCAATCAGTTCAGAAATTCATAGAAGCTTACAGCACGGAAGGAGGCCATTTAAGGCCCTCGACCAACAAGAAGCTTTCCAGCTTAATCACACGTTCCAGCTCTAGGTCTGTAATCCTGCAGGTTACGGCACCTATGGTGCATATCCAAGTACTTTTTAAATGTGGTGAGGGGTTCTGCCTCTACCATCCTTTAGGCAGTGAGTTCCAGAACACTCTGCATGAAGAAATTCCCCTCAAATCCCCTTCAAAACTTTTAATTATTTTAAATTGATGTATCCTGGTTGTTGATCCCTCTGCTAATGGCAATAGACCCTTTCTATCCACTATATCTAGTCCCGTCACAACTTTATACACATCAATGAAGTTTCCCCTCTGTTCCAAGAAAAACAAATCCAGCCTATCCAATCTGTCCTCGTGGCTAATATTCCCCACTACCGGCAACATGCTCGTAAATCTCCAGTTCAATCATCTCCTTCCTGCAATGCGGTGACCAGGACTGCACACAATACTTCAGCTGTGGCCTAACCAGTGTTTTATACAGTTGACGCATAAGCCCCCCCCTGCTCTTGAATTTTATGCCGCGGCTAATAAATGCAAGCTTTAATTATGCCTTATTAATCACCTTATCTACCTGTCCTGCTAACTTCAGGGATCTGTGGACATGCACTCCAACGTCTCTTTGTCCCTTGACACTTCTCAGTGAACCATTTAATGTGTATTCCCTTTCCTTGTCAACCTTCCCCAAATGCATTACCTCACAAACCTCTGGATTAATTCAATTTGCCACTGTTCTGCCCACCTGACCCGTTGATAGACATTTTCCTGCTGTCTGCACCTTTATTCTTCATTATCAACCACACAGTTGATTTTAGTATCGTTTCAACGCAATAGTCAGAAATAGATGCATTTTAAATACCCTTTACACGCATCATTTCTGGACATTTGTCCGTCGACAGCATTTGTGAACCTGTGTTTGATCACCAGAATTAACTGTACTGATAAAAAGTGGCGGGAAATACATATCAAGACACACATTATTGTCGCATCGGTTCACTTCAGATTTTTTCATCAGTCATACGATTCTTACTTTTTAAAAATAAAGACTTTTGGACTTGAACAGAGATTATTAGCTGAAGGCAGTGCGAATATAGATCTGGGACAGGAAGTCACGCTGATGCAGAATAATGTTGTAATAAATTTTGCTTTGGACACCCGGGGAACTTTACAATTCCAATAAAATGTCACACTGAACAGGGATACAGAAGACACATACTCTGACTCAGGGAGATTTGAAATGAGACCAGAAAACCTGGAAGGTCAAGCAACATCTGTGGAGAGAGAAAATGAGTTAATGTATCAGATCAGTGATCTTTCATCAGAACACAATGAACAAAGCGGCTGTGAAGCAAAATCTCGAAACACAAAATGCCAAATCGGGTAAAGATGCAGATCATCAGCAGAAACCGTGATATCCTTAACAACCAATGACTTGCTGTAATACCTTACCTGGAACACCGACAGCAGCGAGAAGCGGATAGTAAATGGCAAGTATTGGACTGTTTCCAGGGGCGTGCATTCTCTGTGAGAAACGAATTGCTGGAGACAGTAGCTCCAATATGAGTTGTGGCTCATTCTAATGATCCCTTAGTTATACCGAATGTTAATCCCTAGTGAGCCAATCAGATTATGCAATTTTATTGTGAGCTACGGTCATTGAAACAAACAAATTAAGGCAGCCATTTTCGAGTTCACCTTTTCTACATTACAATAACTTCCAATGAATATTGCACCATGTGGCAGGGGAAAAAAGACTTCCATATCTTTCTAAGGAAAATATAATGTAAATCTCCATCTGGACATTCGAAGATGGCATAAAACCATACACAGCATAGAGGTCCGAGTTCAATTCCTGGTGTTTTCTTTTGAACTATGGGGCACAGTCTCAGGATAAGGGGAAGCCCATTTAGGATCGAGATGAGGAGGAATTACTTCACTCAGAGGGTTGTGAATCTTTTGAATTCTCAGCCTCATCGGGCTGTGGATCCCGAATCTCTGAATATATTCAAGACTGAGGTAGATAGATTTTTGGAGTCTATGGGGAATCTGGGGATATGAAGATTATGCAGGAAAGTGGAGTTGAGTTCGATGATCAATCATGAATTTATTGAATGGCAGAGCAGGCTCGAGAGGCATAGGGCCTACTCCTGCTCCTATTTCTAATGGTTTGTTATGTTCCTTAATCAGACCCAAATTATCTCAATGGGAGAAAGCAGTTGTGCGATCTAATGATAACTTTTGTCGCCCATCCTGCAATAAAGCAGTCATAGTGTAGTAGGTGGTGCTATCTTTGGACAGAGCACCCCTTGTTCTGCAGCAAACCGTCATACGGCAGAAGGGGTGCGAAAATTATAAAGCACATCCCTCATCATCCGATAAATCAATAATCGGGATGGTACAACTAGACAGACAAATAAGATGTAAACAGAAACGTGTTTTATCAATTAAAACATGCAATACTCAAATAAACAGGGTTGAATACAGGAAACAGCTAAAGAAAATGATGGCTGCTATCACATCATCAAACACTAATGGACTAATGGTTTGTAGACAACTGTGGCAGTAATGGGATCAGCATTTTTCTTTACGTGGTGAATCAGAGACTTATCAAAGATTGTATTGGGCCACTGAAGGGTGTTCAAGGGCAGGTTTCAAAGGAATCACTAAGAATGGTGGAAATATTACATTTGTACTTTGCATCAGTCTTCACCCTTGAAAATGATTCTCGAATATTAGAATTTAATTCAACTAGTTTTGTTAGCAGCATTACCAAAGATAAAAACGTTAGGGTAAAAATAATTAAGAACTTGAAAATAGACAGAGCAGCCGCGCTGGATGATATCCACCTGATGGTCCTCTGGGAGATAGGACATGAGCTGTGAGAGCTGCTGGCCTGTATTTATAATAGCTCACTGCTCTCTTGAATGGTTCCTACAGATTGGATGGAGACTAATGCAGACCCCATTTTTGAAATAGGTGACAAGACAGACTCGGGCAACTATAGGCCCATCAGTTTAACATCAGTAATATGTAAGATGCTTGAAGCAAACATAAGGGATTTAAGAATACTTGGATAGGGAGGGACATTTTAGGCATACCAATATGACTTCATAAAAAAGAGGTAGTATCTCACAAATCTAATTGTATTTTTTGAAACAGTTACGAAGTTTGTGGATCAGGGAAGCCCAGTAGACATTGCCCACTCAGATTTCCCAAAACATTTTGAAAAATACCGCACAAAAGGCTTTTGTATAAGATCGGAGCCTCTGGTATACGTTGAAATATATTGAGTTGGATTCAGAACTGGCTGGCAGGAAACAGTCAAAAAGTAATAATTGATGGATTTGAATCTGATTGTAGACTAGTCACCCGTGGTGTCCCGCAGGGGTCAGTGTTGGGTATATTGTGTTTTACTATTTTTAATAATGATCTAGATTTTGGGATTTCGCGCAAAACTTTTAAATTTGCAGATGATACCAAGATCTGAGTGAGATTTTGAATTATAGCAGATGCTCGACTGCTTCAGGCAGATCTTAATGTGCTGGTAGATTATGCTCAAGGCTGGAAAATTATGTACAACTTAGATAAGTGCATATTTATGCATGTAGTTAGGGCAAATGTTCACATTCTTACACCCTCCAGGGAAAGGTATTAAAGTTGGCGCAGATAGAAATGGAATTGCGCATTCTAGTACATACATCCTTAAAGTTACATGAGCAATGCCGTGCAGTGATAGTTACAGCAAATAAGGCATCGGGGTGTATCCAAATGACTTTTGATTATAATAGGACGTATACTGTTATGTCCTTGAACAAGGCCTTAATCAGACCGAGCTTTGAATACTGTGTCCAGTTTTGTCCTCCTCACATGATAGGTGATATTGACACACTGAAAAGGAGAACAAGAGGGTCACGAGGCTATTTCCAAGTATAAAGCATTTTAATTACCAATATAGGTTGAATGAGTTGGTACTCAATTCCTTAGATCAGCGTAGACTTAGGGGGGATCTGATTGAGGTTTATATAATAATGAAGGAAATAGAAGGTTTTCCAACCGATAGTTAATTTCAATTAAATAGGTTAGGTTGGACCAGGTATCACACATTTAAGTTGTATAGGACTAGATCTAGGTTAGATGTCAGGAGGTGGATCTTTTCCCAGAAGATAGTAGACCATTGTACAATCTGTCGTTTCATGTAATGAATGCAGACTCACTGAATTCCTCAAGTGAAAGCAGGATTTGTTTCTGGCTGCGGTAGAGATCACATGTTATAGAAGGGAGGTACTGCAGGGAATTCAAGGCCAGAGTAATCAACTGGACTAGTTTCGATCATCTAGATGGATCAGAGAAGAATTTGCCAAATTTCTTCCCCCAAATTGGCCTGGGTTTTTAATCAGACTTTTGCTACTTCCAGGAGATCACATGGTTTCGGGCGGCGTGGGACAGGCTCAATGGACCAGATGGTCTTAACCTTTCCATCATTGCAAGTATGCTCGTATCTTTGTTTGTAGAGTGTCCGTTCTCTTGCAGTAAATCTGTCATATGGCAGTGGGCGTTGCTAAATGTATACAGAGCGTCGTTTGTCTTGCGGCAAATCAGTCAGAGGGAGGCAGGGGGCGCAACAATTATTAAAGAACATACTATTCCATGCGTTAAAAAATTAAGAAAGCAGTAGGGGGCGCTACAATTATAAACGAATAAAGATATTGAAAAAGAGATAAATTCCTAGATCTAGAGATGGATAGATAGATAGATAGATAGATAGATAGATAGATAGATAGACAGATAGATAGATAGATAGATTGATTGATTGATTGATTGATTGATTGATAGATTGATTGATAGAGTGATAGAAAGAGAGAGGGATAATCTGCCAGCTAGGCAGATAGAAAGATAGACAGACAGCCAAATAGATTGATAGTTACATAGATCGACTGATACATACATCGATAGATAGACAGACATACCGACAGACAGACTGATAGACAGGCTGACAGACTGACTAACAGATAGATAGTTAGACAGATAGACAAAGAGGGCTAGAAGAATCTATAGATAAATAGACAGACTGAAAGATAGATATTGATAGGGCACACAGATAGCTCGGTAGATAGGTAAATATCATGTTGAAAGCAACATATTAATGAAAGGAATGTCCTTGAAGAGAAAATGAGCGCTGTTTGCAGTTCGAGTTGTGTGTGTGGAAAAGTTACAATTTCAAAATCAAGTTATGGAAATCTCATTTTGTACTGACATGTAATGCACTGCATGGTGGGACTGGTGACCAGAGTCTGCAATAACATAATGCAGGAGAGGGGCGAGGGTCAGGAGATGGAAACAGCAGGGTGTATTGACACTTGATAAATGTACATTTGGCACACTGTAATTAAAGAATGTAAACAACTTGCTCATCCAGTCTGAATCAGACCGACCTTCATCTCCTTTCCTTGTTGCTGGATGTGATGCTATGTCTCAGGATCAAGTGGACACTATCTCAACAGTCCTTAAAACCGTGGATGTACATTACGAGTCACATCAGAAATTATATTCAAATGAAAATCAGTGAGGCACAATGCAGGGATACATAATAACATAAAAAATCGGAGCAGCAAGAGGCCATTTGGCCCTGCGAGCCTCTCCGCCGTTCAGTAAGGTAATGGCTGATCTTGTACCTCAACTGCACTTTCCAGCACTATCAAGAATCCCTTGATTCACTTATTATCCGACAATCTATCGACATGTGCATTGAATATACTGAACGAGTATGCCTCCACTGCCCTCTTGAGCAGAGAATTCCAAAGAATCACCCCCCTCTGTGAAGACATTTCTTTTCATCTAAGTCCTGGTTTATCCTGAGATAATGAAAGCCTAGTTCTAGACTCTCCTGCCAGATCTTCCCTGCGTCTACCCTGTAAAGCCCTGGATGAATGTTGTAGTTTTTATATGACATTTTATTCTTCGTAACTCTAGAGGATATAGGAGTAGTCTACTCAATCTCTCCTTATAGAGTAATCGATAGATAGATAGATAGATAGATAGATAGATAGATAGATAGATAGATAGATAGATAGATAGATAGATAGATATATAGATAGAGAGAGAGATAGATAGATAGATAGATAGATAGATAGATAGATAGATAGATAGATAGATAGATAGATAGAGAGATAGATAGATAGATAGATAGATAGATAGATAGATAGATAGATAGATAGATAGATAGATAGATAGATAGATAGATAGATAGATAGATAGATAGATAGATAGATAGATAGATAGATAGATAGATAGATAGATGGATAGATAGATAGATAGATAGATAGATAGATAGATAGATAGATAGATAGATAGATAGATCGATAGATAGATAGATAGATAGATAGATAGATAGATAGATAGATAGATAGATAGATAGATAGATAGATAGATAGATAGATAGATAGATAGATAGATAGATAGATAGATAGATTGATAGATAGATAGATAGATCAATCGATCGATATCTACCTGAGCAAGCAGGGACTAAGAGGCACCCGTCACCGTGCAGATATTACCATGAGGGTTTCAGACTGAGACACCAGTCGATGTACTGATATGTCCCTGAGGAAGGAAGTCATATGGATACCAATCAATGTCGAGATCTCCCCCTGAAGGAGAGGGAGTGAGAGAAATCAGTCAATGTACAGATATCTCCCTGTGGAGTGGAACTGAGGGACATCAGTCAATATTCTGATATCTCCATGAAGGAGAGGGACAGAGATAAACCGTCCATTGTACAGATAGCTCCTCAGGACATCAGACAGAGAGACACCCGTCAGTGTCCAGATATCTCTTGAGTATGCAGGTATAGCCATGAGGGATAGGGGAATGAGGACAACAGTCGATATATTGATACCTCCATGCTTGACAGGGATGGAGAGACAGGAGCCAGTTCATAGCTATCTCTCTCAGAGAGAGGAGACTGAGACGCCAGGCACTGCACAGATATCTCTTGTGCGAGCAGGGACTGAGGGACACCAGCCAGTCTATATAAATCTCCCTGAGTTGGGAAGGGACTGAGAGATACCAGCAGTGTACAAACATTTCTTGAGTGAAAGAGACTGGAAGACACCAGTCAATGTAAATATGTTTTCCTGCGAGAGAGGTGGGGGTCATCGAGACATCTGTAAATATACAGTTAACATCGGGAGGGAGAGGGACTTAGATATTAGTCAGTGCACAGATATCTCGCTTTCTCACGTATAGGATGACATTATTTTCAGTATTTCAATAACTTTAATCATATCCGTCCATTTACAGGATGCAATTTCCTCCTTGATGTGTGAAATTATGCATACTGGTTTCCAAAGATTTCAGAGAGGAACATCATAGAATCACAAAAGTTTACAGCACGGAAGGAGGCCATTTCCTCCCATCGTGACTATGCCGGTCAATCAGAGGCAAACCAGCCAAATCCCACTTCCCATCCTTGGTCCGTAACCCTGCAGGTTACGATACTTCAACTGCACATTCAAGTACTTTGTAAATGTGGTGAGGGTTACGCCCTATTCCACACTTTCAGCCAGTGAGTTCCAGACCTCCGAAACGATCTGCATTAAGAAATTCCCCTCAACTGCCCTCTAAACCTTCTACCAATTACTTTAAATTTATGCCCGCTGTAAGTCGACCCCTCTACTATGGGAAATAGACCATTTCTATCTATTCTATCTTGGCCCCTCATAATTGAATACACCTCAATCAGTTCTCCGCTCAGCCTCGTCTGTTCCTAGGAAAACAAATTTAGCCAATCCAATCTGTACTCACAGCTAATATTCTCCACTGCTACCAATATCCTCCTAAATCGCCTCTATACCCTCTCGAGTGCAATCACGTCCTTCCTGTAATGTGGTGACCAGAACTGCACTCACTACTACAGCTGTGGCCTAACCAGTATTTTATACAGTTCAAACATAAACCACCTTTCTTGTATGCTTTGCTTTGCCAAATAAAGGCAAGCATTCCGTAAGCCTTCTTAACCAGCTTATCTACCTGGTCTATTACCTTCAGGGATCTCTGGACATGCACTTTGGACATCCAAAGTCTCTTTGTTCATCTACACTTCTCAGTTTCCAACCATTTAAAGTGTATTTCCGTTCCTTGATAGCCATCCTCAAATGCATTACCTCACAGTTCTCTGGATTCAATACAAATTTGCACTATTCTGCCCCCCTGACCAGTTGATTGATATCTTCCTGCATTACGCAACTTCCCTCTTCATTACCAACCATACAGCCAGTTTTAGTATCATCTGCAAACTTCTCAATCATACCCCCATATTCAAGTCTAGATCATTGATGTATATCACAAAACGTTGAGATCTAGTACTGAGCCCTGTGGAACCCCACTGGAAAGATCCTTCCAGCCACAAAAACACCCATCAACCGTTACCCATTGCTTCCTGCCTCTGAGCCAATTTTTGGTCCAACTTGCCACTTTGCCCTGTATCGCAAGAGTTTTTACTTTTGTGATCAGTTTGCCATGTGAGACCTTATCAAAAGCCTAGCGAAAATCCATATTCACTACTTCATATGTTTGGCTCTCATCGACCCACCTGGTTAATTTCTCAAAAAGGAGGTAACTTCAACCAGTCAAACCCAGTGAGATCGGATTAACATGGTGGAGAAGCAACTGATAACTTCAACAACAAATAACCTTACATTGCAGTATCAACTGTTTTTGGAGAATATATCTTTAATTTACCCCATATTTTGATCGGTTGCTCTTTATTATTTGCCACAACATCAAATGGTTAGTTTTGAGAGTTGGAACGCAAGTCAACAGATCAGGGTCGGAGATCAACTCATCCAATCAGACTGGGCCCTCGATGGACAACGCCTATGACGAAGTAGCACAGAACAAAACCATCGTCCTTCCCTGTTTCCTTGTATTAGTGCTTGTATCGGGCATTACCGGGACCTCAAGTGCACTGTGGAACATCGTACGAATGAAAAAGGTCTCACAAGCAAGTGATGTCCTCCTTCTGGATTTAATGATCACCGACTTCTTGATTATCCTGGTCTCTATACTTTCTCTTATTCAATTTATCCTTGGAAGCAGATTATGGAGTAATTCCGTGATGTCAGTGCCCTCTTGCGTCTAATCAATCTTTATGGCAACGCACTTTTCATGACCTGCATTGCTATTACATAGAAACATAGAAAATAGGTGCAAAAGTAGGTCATTCGGCCCTTCGAGCCTGCACCACCATTCAATATGATCATGGCTGATCATGCAACTTCATTACCCCATTCCTGCTTTCTCTCCATACCCCTTGATCCCTTTAGCTGCAAGTGCCTCATCTAAGTCCCTTTTGAATATGTCTAACCAACTGGCCTCAACAACTTTCTGTGGTAGAGAATTCCACAGGTTCACATTTCTCTGAGTGAAGACGTTTCTCCTCATCTCGGTCCTAATTGGCTTACCCCTTATCCTTAGACTCATGGTGCTGGACTTCCACAAGATCTGGACCATACTTCTTGCATCTAACCTGTCCAATACCATCAGAATTTAGCATGTTTCTATGAGATCCCCTCTCATTCTTCTAAATTCCAGTGAATATATGCCTAGTCGATCCAGTCTTTCTTCATATGTCAGTTCTGCCATCCCGCGAATCTGTCTTTTGAACCGTCGCTGCACTCCCTCAATAGCAAGAATGTCCTTCCTCAGGTAAGGAGATCAAAACTCTACATAAATATCAAGGTGTGGCCTCACCAAGGCCCTGTACAACTTCAGTAAGACCTCACTGCTCCTATATTCTATAACTTTCGCTATGAAGGCCAACATGCCATTCACCGCTTGCTGAACCTTCATGCCAACTTTCAATAACTGATGTGCCATGACACCCAGGTGTCGTTGCACCTCCATTTTTCTTATTTGTCACCATTCAGATAATATTTTGCTTCCCTGTTTTTGTCACCAAAGTGGATAACCTCACATTTGTCTATATTATACTGCATCTGCCATGCATTTGCCCACTCACCTAACCTGTCCAAGTCACCCTGCAGCCTGTTACCATCCTCCTCACAGTTCACACTGCCATCCAACTTAGTGTCATCTGCAAACTTGGAAATATTATTTTCAATTCCTTCGTCTAAATCATTAATGTATATCGTAACTAGCTGAGGTCCCAGCACTGAACCTTGAGGTACCCCACTCGTCACTGTCTGCAATTCTGAAAAGGAACCGTTTATTCCTACTCTTTGCTTCCTGACTGCCAATCAATTCTCTATCTACGTTACCCCCAATACCATGTGCTTTAATTTTTACACACTAATCTCTGATGTGGGACCTGGCCAAAAACCGTTTGAAAGTCCAAATACACCACAACCACTGGTTCCCCCTTGTCCACGCTACTGGTTACATCCTAAAAAACTTCTAGACGATTTGGCAAACCTGATTTCCCTTTCATTAATCCATGCTGACTTGGACCGATCCTGTCACTGCTTTCCAAATGCGCTGCTATTACATCTTCAACGATGGATTTCAACATTTTTCCCACTACCGATGTCAGGCTAACCGGTCTATAATTCCCTGTATTCTCTCTCCCACCTTTTTTAAAACGTGGGGTTACATTAGCTATCCTCCAATCCATCGGAACTGATCTAGAATCTATAGAATGTTGGAAAATGAACACCAATTCATCCATTATTTCTAGGGCAACTTCCTTAAATACTCAGGGATGCAGAATATCAGTCCCTGGTGTTTTATCGGCCGTCAATCCCATCAATTTCCCTAACACCTGATTCTGACTGCAAGGGAACTATATTTGTCCTAACTAATTTTTTTCTCTTTACATATCTATCGAAGCTTTGCAGTCAGTTTTCATGTTCTCGGCAAGCTTCCTCTCATAATGTAGTTGCCCCCTCCTAATTAAATCCTTTGTCCTCCTCTGCTGAATTCTAAATTTCTCCCAGTGCTCAGGTTTGCTGCTTTTCTGGCTAGTTTATATGCCTCTTCCTTGGATTTAACACAATCCCTAATTTCACTTGATAGCTACGGTTGAGCCAATTTCCCCGTTTTATTTATATGCCAGACAGGGATGTGTAATTATTGAATTTCATCCATGTGATCTTTAAAAGTCTGCAATTGCCTATCCACTGTCAACCCTTTAAATATCATTCGCCAGTCTATCCTAGCCAATCCACGTTTCATTCCATCGAAATTAACATTCTTTAATTTCAGGACTTTATTCTCTGAATTAACTGTGTCACTCTCCATCTTAATGAAGAATTATATCACATTAAGGTCACTCTTCCCCAAGTGGCCTCGTAGAACAAGATTGCTAATTAATCCTCTCTCATTACACAATCTAGGATGGCCAGCTCTCTGGTTGGTTCCTCGACATATTGGTCTAGAAAACCATCCCTTATACACTCCAGGAAATCCTCCTCCACCATATTGCTACCAGTTTGGTTAGCCCAATCCATATGTAAATTAAAGTCACCCATGCTAACTGCTGTACCTTTATTGCACGCATCCCTAATTTCCAGTTTGATGCCACCCCAACCTCACTATGACTGTTTGGTGGTCCGTACACAAATTCCACTAGCGTTTTCTGCCCTTTGGTGTTCCGCAGCTCTACCCATACAGATTCCGCTTCATCCAAGCTAATGTCCTTCTTTACTATTGCTTTAATCTCCTCTTTAACCAGCAACGCTACCCCATCTCCTTGACCAATATATTTTTTTGTCCACCACATTAGGTCTCATGTCTGGTGAAGGCCTTGATGCTACCTCATTCTAGTCTATGCAATTTGGGTGGCAGTGTTGGCCCTGAGCCTGATAGCCTTTTCATAATGAGAATTAGCAGATAATGTTTCATGCAAATATATGCAATTATCGTGGCAAATTTTCATGCAATTTTTTTAAATTAAATTATTTCCGATCCTGATGTTGTTGATCTGCTATACCCTAACCGCAAAAGTAATGATAGAAGTGGGAGCTGAGAAGGAATCTATAGAGCTGATGAAGAAGAAAGTGCTGAAGTACATTCGTGTAATTTTGGTGCTTCTTTTCTGCTTTGACCCTTATCACATTCTTGAACTGTATTTTGATTGTATTTTGAGATTAAGGATTTGCTAGATCCAGCGAATCCATTCACAGTTTTTTTACAGGGGCAATAGTAAATTTTACAACTGGACCCTCCCTTCATTCATTGCCTTCCTCAATCCCTTGCTGTACATTTTCAGGTCGCAGAGCTTTGAATGGCGATCGCGCTGCTGCACTGTGTAACATGCTCGAAACAGTAACCCACACGCTCACATCAGCAGGGTCTGAGTTAGAGTGTAAGAACTCACCATCTGCTTTTCCACATTAAGTACGGAGAGAATGTGCTGAAGACACGGACATCAGGAGCAACAGTGTTTGTCCAGTTGTTGCGACTGAGCAAATAGGCTACAAATTATAGCAGATTGAACTTGCCTGAAGTGAAATCATTCCAAACTTAGCTTATGTGTCCATCAAGAACGAATGATTACATTTATCTATCAATGTTACGTACTCATAAATTTGTTTTCTGTTGATTTATCTTACCGCGTATCACTATAAGTACCGTTTAACCATATGCATATCTATCCAACCATCCATCAATTTCCATCTTTCTATGTATGTTGCTGTTGATGCATCGATTAATAT
This sequence comes from Pristiophorus japonicus, assembly GCF_044704955.1. Classification (NCBI taxonomy): domain Eukaryota; kingdom Metazoa; phylum Chordata; class Chondrichthyes; family Pristiophoridae; genus Pristiophorus; species Pristiophorus japonicus. The sequence goes on from NC_091999.1 coordinate 63,994,874, forward strand.
CTCTATCACAGAATCCTTCTACCATTATCTACATATTTATGTATCTCCATAATCTATCTATCTCTCTATCTAACTTTATTTATATGTTGCTATCTAAATCTGTTTATCTCTCCATCTATCTGTCTCCATCACTCCTTCTATCGATCTGTCTCTATCGAATATTATTGGCCTGAATTTGCGGTCAGAGCTTTCCCATGGTCGAATGCCTCTGAACGACAAGAAAATACGAACCTAACTGATGGTCACGGAAGTTCGAACACTGGTGCTCCTGGGCCTCTACAGGTACGCATGCATAAACGTCCACATATCCCAGGGGTGCACGCGTTTAGCATGTGACCCTGGGACCATTTGGGCCAGGCCGACCAAACAAAAGGTGAATCCCAGTTATGTTCATGGAGATTCTACTAACTTTTGGAATCAACAAAAGCATAAATAGGAATGTGCCTGTTGGACATGGCCAGAAAAAGCAGCAAACCTGAGGACTGGGAGAAATTTAAAATTCAGCAGAGGAGGACAAAGGGTCAATTTCGGACCGTGGAATATAGATTATGAGAGGAAGCTTTCTGGGAACATAAAAACTGACTGCAAAAGCTTCTATAGATATGAAAAGAGGAAAAGATTAGTGAAGACAAACGTAGGCCTCTTTCAATCAGAATCAAGTGAATTTATAATGGGAAACAAAGAAATGGCAGACAAATTGAACAAATACTTTTGTTCTGTCTTCACTGAGGAAGACACAAATAACGTTTCAGAAATACTAGTTCCTCCTTCTCGATGGTCTATCGAGAAGGAGGAACTGAAGGAAATTCTTATTGGACAGGAAATTATGTAAGGGAAATTGACGGGATTGAAGGCCGATAAATTCCCAGGGCCTGATAGTCTGCATCCCACGAGTACTTACAGAAGTGACCCTAGAAATAATGGCTGCGTCGATGATAATTTTCCAACAGTCTATCGACTCTGGATTAGTTCCTATGGACTGGAGGGTAGTTAATGTAACACCACTGTTTAAAAAAGGAGGGAGAGAGAAAAGGGGAAATTATAGACCAATTAGCCTGACATAAGTACTGGGGGAAATGTTGGAATCAATTGTTAAAGATGAATTAGCGGCATTTGGAAATCAGTGAAAGGAGCGCTCCAAGTCTGCATGCATTTAGGAAAGGGAAATCATGCTTGAAGAATCTTTTACAATTTTTTTGAGGACGCAACTAGTGGAGTGGACAAGGGAGAACCAGTGGATGTGATGTATTTGGACATTCAAAAGGCTTCTGACAAGGTACCACACAAGAGATTGGTGTGCAAAGTAAAGCACATGGTATTGGGGGCAATGTATTGACGTGGATAGAGAAATGGTTAGCAGACAGGAAGCAGAGAGTCGGGTTAAACGTGTCCTTTTCAGAATTGCAGGCAGTGACAAGTGGGGTGCCACAGGGGTCAGTGCTGGGATCCCAGATATTTACAATATACATCAATGATTTAGATGCAGGAATTGAGAGTAATATCTCCAAGCTTGCAGATGACACTTAGCTGGGTAGTGGTGTGACCTGTGAGGAGGATGCTAAGAGACTGCAGGATGACTCGGACAGGTTAGGTGAGTAAGCAAATGCATCACAGATGCAGTATAATGTGGATAAATGTGTGGTTATCCAATTTGGTGGCAAAAACGTGAAGCCAGAATATTATCTGAATGGTGGCAGATTATGTAAAGGAGAGGTGCAACAAGACCTGCGTGTCATGGTACATAAGTCATTGAAGCTTGAAATGCAGGTGCAGCAAGTGGTGAAGAAGGCAAATGGCATTTGGGCGTTCACAGCTAGGGGTTTTGAGTATAGGAGCAGGGAAGTCTTCCTGCAGCTTTACAGGGCCTTGGTGAGGCCTCTCTTGGAATATTGTGTTCAATTTTGGTCTCCTAATCTGAGGAAGGAAGTTCTTGCTATTGAGGGAGTGCAGCGCAGGTTCACCAGACTGATGCCCGGGATGGCAGGACTGACATCTGAGGAGAGACTGGATCGACTGGGCGTCTATTCGCTGGAGTTTAGAAGAATGAGAGGGGATCTCCTACAAACATAGAAAATTCTGACGGGACTGGACAGGTTAAATGCCGGAAGAATGTGCACGATGTTGGGGGAGTTCAGAACTAGAGGTCAGAGTCTAAGGTTGAGGGGTAAGCCATTTAGGACCGAGATGAGGAGAAACTACTTCATTCAGAGAGTTGCTCTCCTGTGGAATTCTTTTCCGCAGAGAGTTGTTGATGCCAGTTCGTTAGATATATTCAGGTGGGAGTTGAATATGGACCTTATGGCTAAAGGGAGCAAGGGGTATGGAGAGAAGGCAGGAAATGGGTATTGAGGTGAACATAGAAACATAGAAACATAGAAAATAGGTGCAGGAGCAGGCCATTCAGCCCTTCTAGCCTGCACCGCCATTCAATGAGTTCATGGCTGAACATGAAACTTCAGTACCCCCTTCCTGCTTTCTCGCCATAACCCTTGATCCTCCGAGTAGTAAGGACTTCATTTAATTCCCTTTTGAATATATTTAGTGAATTGGCCTCAACTATTTTCTGTGGTAGAGAATTCCACAGGTTCACCACTCTCTGGGTGAAGAAGTTTCTCCTCATCTCGGTCCTAAATGGCTTACCCCTTATACTCAGACTGTGACCCCTGGTTCTGGACTTCCCCAACATTGGGAACATTCTTCCTGCATCTAACCTGTATAAACCCGTCAGAATTTTAAACGTTTCTATGAGGTCCACTCTCATTCTTTTGAACTCCAGTGAATACAAGCCCAGTTGATCCAGTCTTTCTTGATAGGTCAGTCCCGCCATCCCGGGAATCAGTCTGGTGAATCTTCGCTGCACTCCCTCAATAGCACGAATGTCCTTCCTCAAGTTAGGAGACCAAAACTGTACACAATACTCCAGGTGCGGCCTCACCGAGGCCCTGTACAACTGTAGCAACACCTCCCTGCCCCTGTATTCAAATCCCCTCGCTATGAAGGCCAGCATGCCATTTGCTTTCTTAACCGCCTGCTGTACCTGCATGTTAACCTTCAATGACTGATGTACCATGACACCCAGGTCTCGTTGCACCTTCCATTTTCCTAATCTGTCACCATTCAGATAATAGTCTGTCTCTTTGTTTTTACCACCAAAGTGGATAACCTCACATTTATCCACATTATACTTCATCTGCCATGCATTTGCCCACTCACCTAACCTATCCAAGTCAATCTGCAGCCTCATAGCATCCTCCTCGCAGCTCACACTGCCACCCAACTTTGTGTCATCCGCAAATTGGGAGATACTGCATTTAATCCCCTCGTCTAAATCATTAATGTTCAGCCATGATCTTATTGAATGGTGGTGCAGGCTCGAAGCTCCGAATGGCCTACTCCTGCAGCTATTTTCTATGTTTCTATGCTTCGATGTTCCTACTGACCTGCTCTATCAGTTCCTCTCTACCTGGTTTTCAGAGATCACATTGTAGGTGAGCACCTTAATCGTGGAGCAGTTTGCGGACTTCTGCATAGTATACTGACACAGTGCCCCGCCCCCCGCCCCCCACCCCTGCACCAGTTCCAGCACGTGACTCTCCTGCGCTTTCCGATTCTCTCTCCAACAGCTCACACTTTTGTCGTTGGTTATTTTCTACTGACCACGTATATTCTGGCGTCGTGTCTCGACTTCGCTGCTAGCCACCTGTGACGGTATTTTCTGCATCTTCCCTGGGTCCCGATCTCCTTGTTGGTCCGTGCTGTACCTTTGCTGGTCACAACCTACCTGTTGGACCGTGCTGTACCTTCCCTGGGTCCCGATCACCCTGTTGTTCCGTACCTTACTTTCCTCGAGTACCGATATTGCTGTTGGCCTCAGCCTCCGACTTCACTGCTGATTTGTGATGAACCTTCCCTGGATGCCAACTTTATTGCCTGTCTTGGCTTCCCGACCTCGCTTCTGCGCTGTGCCTCACGACCCTGCAGCTGGTCCGTGCTGTTTCTTCCCAGGGTCCCGACCTTACTGCTGGCCTTGGCTTCCCAACCTCGCTCCTGCACTCGGTCTCCGGACCTAGCTGCAGGTCTGTGCTGTACCTTCCCTGGGTTCCGTACTCGCTGCTGACCCCTGCTAAACCGTTCATGGGTCCTCCGATCCTCGCCGGCCATCGATTCCCACCGGTCCTCCGATTCTCCATTCCCGCCGTCACCCAGCAACTGGTGCCACGTATTTTTACCGGGGTTTTACCCGTTTTCTTGCCAATCGCTGCCCGACTTGGATGGATTGGAGACACCCGGTGTTTGCGCCACACACACCTTGACACCCATGCAGCAGAGCCTCGTCTCCAATCATCTTGCATCCCCTTGCCATTGGACCAAGACTTAGTCTGTCAGGTTCGGTGGTAGCTCGTGTGCAAGGGACACACCTCAGTAATATAATTCATGCAGGGGTATCTTCTAACCTTTAAAATGAAGTTCAGGACCTGAAAACTTTAGGACCCTCATGGACAATCCCAACATTAACAGACCAGAACGTCATACTGCTGCCATTGTCCGGGAACTGAGATGCTTCGACATCGACAACAATGCCCTGAGTGATACAAAGTGGGCAGGACAAGGTCAGCTCAAGGGACTAGGTGGTTGATACACATTCTCAAACGGCACACCAGAAGAATAACACAGTCTCAATGGGGCATACGCACCAACCCTGGAAACTACGGACACGGACAAAGAGGAATTCTACTCCAGCCTGGAACAATCCCTGTCCCGACTCCCAATAGGCAACACGCTGATTATTCTTGATGACTTTAACGGCAGAGTTGCAAAGGACACAGACCTCATGAGAGGGGTGATTGCCAGGGAAGGAGTAGGGAAAACTAACTCCAATGGGATCCTCCTCCTGAGGAATTTCTTATAACATGTTCTTGTCATATCCAACACCTTGATTCGTCAGAATGACTACTACAAGGCCACATCGCAACACCCTCGTTCCAGGCACTGGCATCCGATTGAGGGACCACAAGGATGTCCGCATCACTCATGACATGACAGGAGCTGCTGACTGCTGCATTGCCCACCGCCTAATCCGTTCTATTATCTCCATCAATATAGCCTCAAAACAGCAGGGGCAACATAAATCCTGCCGTAAAAAATCAACATTGAAGGTCTCAAAGACCCTGCAAAGAAAGTCCTAATCAGCCAACTGCTCACAGCCTACCGAACGACTTCCAATCAACCAAAGCCGCAGAGTGTCCATAGTGCCTGTTCTGCCCTAAATCCACTAAAATTAGCATCTGCGAATAAACACTTGGCTACAATACCAGAAAATATCAAAACTGGTTCGATGCGAATGACCAAGAGATCCAGGAGCTAATAAACCGCAAACGCAAATCATTTCTGAATTGGAAACAACACCACAACTCGAGTGAAAGCAAGCAGTTCTAGAGACAACTAAAGGCTGATGTACAACAAAAAACTCGTGACATAAGAACAGATGGTGGGTGGAAAACGCGCAGGAGATCCAGCAATTAGCTGACAATCATGACGTGCGTGGATTTTCTTTTAGCACAATCAAGATCACCTACGGGCCAAGCACACTGTCCGATTCTGCAGAGAACCGAGAATGGAGGAGTGCTCTTCATGGACAGAGAGGCAGTCATTAGCCACATGAAGGAGCACTTTCTGGATCTCCTCAACCAAGCCTCTGTCTTTGATGTGAGTGTCCTTGAACCCATCCCACAACATATAACCCGTCACCACATCGGTAAAATCCTGACCCAGCACGAGAGTGAAAAGGCTATCTGACAACTAAAGAACAGCAAGGCCTCAGGAATCCCCGCCGAAGCACTAACATATGGTGGAGTAAAACACTTGGCGCGAATTCATGTCCTCATATCCCTTAACTGGAAGGAGGAGAGCATACCAGGGCCTCTCAAAGATGCCGTAATCGTGCCCATCTTCAAGAAAGGTGACAAGTCCGATTGCAGTAATTACAGAAATCCGCAGGGAATATTATCGCACAAGTCATCCTCAATTATCTCCTCCCAATGACTGAAGAGCTCCTCCCACAGTCGAAATGCGGATTCCACAAACTAAGGGGCACAATGGGCATGATATTCACCGTGTGACAATTCCACGAAAAATGGATAGAGCTACTTCAATCTCTGTACATCGCTTACTTTGCTCTCACAAAGGTCTCCGAATCCGTCAACCATGAGGGATTATGGAGTGTCATTGTTGAAAAAAAATATGTAGTGGGAACCTAATTGGTTAATAAGGGGACCTAATTAAATAAAGCTAAAAATTAAAAGCAAGTTTGTAAGAGAAAAAAATACGTGCTACGAACATAGGGAAAATAATAGAACTAGAACGCTCAGGAAGATAGATCAACTTATCACAGTATAAACCAGACAGTTTGGAAAAATACATTCCAAGGCTAGGTTACATGGGGTAGTAAGAGATTACGGGAAACAAAAGATGATTGAAGAATATCTCACCTGATTCAAAGCAGTTAGGCAAAGAGGAGAAGAGCAAAGATTGATGTGACACTTAACTTATCAGATAAAAAGTGCACAAGGACGTAACGAAGCTTGCTTTCAAAGCAATTGCATTAACCAATTAATATTTGTAATCGTAGTAGGTAGGCGAAAATTTTGTGATGCAGCAGGAAAACAACAAATGGAAAGCCTCTACATGGAACTTTATGATTTTGTATGTATTCATAGACAAACTTGTGTCGAGTATCTTTTTTAATACTCCATATCAGTCATTCTCAAAATTGGATCTCCTCTGAAATTTGTCACCAACGGATCTACTACAAACACAATATAAGTGCAGAAGGAGGTTAAGCAAGGCTGTGTCATCACAAGGACGCTCTTCTCAATCTTCCTCGCTGCAATGCTTCACATCATCTTTAAAAATCTCCCCACTGGTGTGTAGTTAATCTAATGGACAAGCAGGAAATTGTTCAACCTGTGACGCCTCCAGTACAGATCCAAGGTAGGTCCAGCCTCTTTCATTGAATTACAGTATTCAGACGTTGCTTGCATTTGTGCACATTCGGAGCCCATACACCAAATCTTCATTGACACTTTCACTGGAGCATACGAGAGTGTGGGCCTTTCATTAAGCATCAGTACGACAAACGTTCTCCAGCAACCCGACCCCGCTGCACAGTACTACTTCTCGATTATCAAGATCCATGTCGGGATCTTTGACAATCGGGACCACCTCCCATAACTTGGAAGCCTACTTTCAGCAAGGACAGACATCGATGACTAAGTCCATCACATTATTCAATGTGCCAGTGGAGCCTTTGGTCGTCTGAGGAAAAGAGTGTGCAAACACCAAGATCTCAATCCCAGCAACAAGCAAATGGAGTAAAGTGCAGTCGTGGTATCCGCCCTCTTCTATGCTTCAGAGACATGAACTATGTACAGTAGGCACCTCAAAGCACTGGAGAAGTAGCACCAATGCTTCCTCCGCGAGATCATGCGAACTTATTGGCAGGATAAGCGCACCAACATCAGGGGTCTCTCTCAGGCCAAATTCTCTTGTATCATGGCATTTAATATGCTCGATCAGTTCCGATAGACGGGCCACATGGTCCACATGTCCGATACTAGAGTTCCGAAACAAGCATTCTTCTCTGAGCTATGTCACAGCAGGCGAGGTCGAGGAGGGCAGAGAAAACGCTTCAACGACACCATCGAAGCCTCCTTGATAAAAATTAGCATCCCCACTGACCCTTGGGAATCCCTGGCCCAAGTGGATCAGAAGAATCCTACAAGGCACCAAGGACTTCAAGTTTCTCCGCCGTGATCATGTAGAAGCCAAGTATAAAGAGCGGAAGGAGTGAACCACAAATCAAGCACCCCACCCACCAGTCCCTCCAAAAACCCTCTGCCCCACCTGTGAGAGAGACTCTAAATCCAGCATTGTTCTCAGCAGTCACCTTAGAACCCATTTTAGTTTGGAAGCAAGTCATCCTCAACTCGGGGGTCTGCCTAAGAGAAGATAATAGGAAGCCCCTAATAACAGAACTACACACCTGTTAATTATAAATCAAGCAATACATCAAAATGAATTAAAATACAATTAAAGTAAACATTTTAAACAAATATTAAACTTTTTGAAAAATAAATGTAAACGTTTTCAAGAAGTTAAGTTAACATAATAACTTTTAAAGGTTTTATTATGTTTAAATGATTAAAATATATTTTAATAATAACTGCAATCTTACACTGGTAAAATAAAACACTCTGCCTCCTTTTAACAGGTGCAAGATTTTCATGGGCATTCGCTAGGCAAATAGCCAAAATCTCCACCATCAAATGTCCATTTCCCAGGGATGCGGCCGATCTGTCAAGCAAAATCTTGACAGATTGCAATTTCTGTGTTTTCATGCATGCACATCACTTCCAGAAAGCTGGAACTTGCGTGGCACTTATGGCCCCATTGGCACCATGTATGCATTAAATGCCACGGATATTCCTGGCCATTATATTTATGTAACTCTATATATGTCTAAACCGTGTTGGAGATATTCCCACTGTTATAATACTCATTATTACTGCGAACCAATCACCAACTTGCCGTACTGGATACTGGGCAGGGGAATGGAGAGGGATTCACAAATGGGACTTGTTCTGGAATATTCTCTTGTCCCTTTGAAACCAAAGCAGGGCAGTACACTGTAGGATATGGGCAAAATGCAAGATCTGAAATGGAGGACTTGAAAGAACCTGCAACGACCATCAGTCCATCAGCTTCACAGCAGCTGTCCAACGTTGTAGAGTTTGCTGACTATACAATGTACCACTTGCTTAAATTGTGGCGTAAATTTTACAAATTCAATGTTAATTTTTTTGATCAGTATGATAATTGATGCAAATTCAAAATAAATGGTGGTGTTTCAGAATAAATGTAACTTACGTTGATTGTAATGTATTATATACATGTTGAGAAAAAGCTGATGTGGCGACCTGGAGGGTCTGGAGCTGCCTTAAGGCGCTAATAGGAATAAGTAGCATTTCTTAATGTGCTGATATGTTGAGAACCTGTGATTATTCCATCACGTGCAAGTCAGAATGACATTTCAATGGATGCTGTAGCTATGTTAGTAACAAGCTATTGTCATCGTAAGGCATGACGTTTCGTTTGGCCATTTGTAAGCTGAACATGTTAAAACTGCAGGCTTAGCAGTTTAGAACAAAGGACAGAAATTTCAACTTGAGATTTCAGATATGGTGGTTTAGAACCACCGAACGTGAGATGTAAATGTCTTGATACCGAAACATTTGAGATAACGGAAAGCATCTTCCAAAGCCTACGTGCGAGACTCTGATCGCTTTGGAAGAGACATGGGTGTATACATTAACCAGTCAGATGGGCAGAGCCAACGGTTGAACAGCTGCTAGTCACAGACATATATGGATGTTTTTTATCATTGTAAATTGTCAAGCTTACGCTTCCGCACAATCATTTATAAAACCTGATGCAATTGTTTATCGGAGAGAGCCTTTGCTAATATTCTCTCCCCTGCATGCTTGTAATAACGTTTCTCACATCATAGCCTGCCCACGACAAAGGGTAGTTTCTTTCCACATCAACAACTGAGGAGTACTGTGAGGTAGGATGAGGTGGAGCAATTGGAATGATGTAAAACAAAAATCAGAAGCCACTATCAACCAGGATCCAGAGATTGTTTTTCACTCTTGAAGCATGCTGCCAGTGCGTCTGCCGTATAATACCGGAAATTGGGTTTTTGAAGTCCTTTTAATTGGACTCTGGATTTGTGGGACATCAATACACCAGAATTGTAAATTAGGCTATATTATTTTGCTTTCGATGATTACTAGTCGAAATCACCTAGCATTTTATATAGTGACCAAGAAACAAGTGTAGTTATCAGTTTAAATGGAGTTGGAAAGCTGAGGGAGAATTAAGATCAGAGATATGCAGAAATAATTCATCAATGATATAGATACAGGAATTGAGAGTAATATCTCCAAGTTTGCAGATGACACTAAGCTGGGTGGCAGTTTGAGCTGTGAGGAGGATGCTAAGAGGCTGCAGGGTTAATTAGACAGGTTAGTTGAGTGGGCAACTGCATTAAAGATGCAGTATAATGTGGATAAATGTGCGGTTATCCAATTTGGTGGCAAAAACATGAAGGCAGATTATTATCTGAATGTTGGCAGATTAGTTAAAGGGGATGTGCAACGAGACCTGGGTGTCATGGTACATCAGTCATTGAAGGTTGAAATGCAGGTGCAGCAAGCGGTGAAGAAGGCAAATGGCATGTTGGCGTTCCTGGCTAGGGGATTTGAGTATGGGAGCAGGGAGGTCTTGCGGCAGCTCGACAGGGCCTTGGTGAGGCCTCACCTGGAATATTGTGTTCACTTTTGGTCTCCTAATCTGAGGAAGGACGTTCTTGCTATTGAGGGAGTGCAGCGAAGGTTCACCAGACTGATGCCCCGGAACGCAGGACTGACATATGAGGAGAGACTGGATCGAATGGGCGTCTATTCGCTGGAGTCTAGAAGAATGATAGGGGATCTCATAGAAACATATAAAATTCTGACAGGACTGGACAGGTTAGATGCAAGCAGAATGTTCACGATGTTGGGGGAGTCCAGAACCAGGGGTCACAGTCTAATGATAAAGTGTAAGCCATTTAGGACCAAGATGAGGAGGAACTTCTTCACTCAGAGAGTTGTTAACCTGTGGAATTCTTTTCTGCAGAGAGTTGTTGAGGCCAGTTCGTTAGATATATTCAAGCGGGAGTTGATTATGGACCTTACGACTAAAGGGATCAAGGGGTATGGAGAGAAGGCAGGAAAGGGGTACTGAGGTGAATGATCAGGCATGATCTTATTGAATGGTGGTGCATGCTCGAAGGGCCGAATGGCCTATTCCTGCACCTATTTTCTATGTTTCTATGTTCCTACTGACCTGCTCCCTCAGGTCCTCACTAAAATGTTTTCAGAGATCATAGTGTAGGTGAGCACCTTAATCTTGGAGCGGTTTGCAGAATTGTGCATAGAATATTAACAGTGTGCTTCCCCCACCCGCCGCGCCAGCCCCGCACCAGCACCAGCATGCGGCTCTCCTGCGCTTTCCTATTCTCTCTCCAACCGCACACACTTTTGTCGTTGGTTGTTTTCTAGTGACCACGTTTATTCTGGCCTCGTGTTTCGACCTCGGTACTGGCCTCGGATCCGGGCCATGCTGCTAGCCTCCTGTGCCAAACTCCCTGCTGGCATTTTCTGTATCTTCCTTGCGTCCTGACCTCCTTGTTGGACCGTGCTGTACCTTCCTTGGATCCCGACCACCCTGTTGTTCTGTGCTGCTCTGTAATTCCTCGTGTCCTGACCTCGCTGTGGGTCTCAGCCTCCCACCTCACTGTTGGTTCGTGCTGTACCTTCCCTGGGTCCCGAGCTTACTGCCGGCCTTGGTTTACCGACCTCGCTGCTGCGCTCTGCCTCCCGGCCCTGCTGCGGGTCCATGCTGTACCTTCCCTGGGTCCCGAGCTTACTGCTGGCCTTGGCTTCCCGACCTCGCTGCAGCATTTGGACTCCGGATCCTGCTGCTGGTCTGTGTTCTACCTTCCCTGGATTCTGTCCTTGCTGCTGACCCGTTCCAAACCGTTCCTGGGTCCCGACCTCACTGGTTGTCCGTGCTGACTCTTTCCTGGGTCCTCGCGACCCGCCGATTACTGCCAGTCCTCCGATCCTCGCCGGCAATCGTTTCCCACCAGTCTTCCAATTCTGTAGGCCCGCTGTCACCCGGCAACTGGTGCCGCATTTTCTTTACCGGGATTTTACCGGTTTTCTTGCCAATCGCTGCCCGACTTGGACGGACTGGAGACACCGGGTGTTTGCGCCACATACATCTTCACCGACTGCCAGTGCGTCCGCCTGTATAATGCCAGAAATGGGGTTTTTGAGGTCCTTTTAATTAGACTCTTGATGTGTGGGACATGAATGCACCAGAATTGTAAATTAGAATATATTTTACTGCCTGATACAAGCATTATTGTTGCTTTAGATGATTACAAGTGGAACTCACCTGGCATTTTATATAGGGCGCAAAAAACAAGTGTAGTGCTCAGTATAAATGGGGTTGGAAAGCTGAGGGAGAATTAGACCAGAAATAATTGCAGAAATAAGTCTTCTCCATTTTAAAGTTATACATGCTGCATTCGTTTCATTATATTATGTTTTGGTTTCATGTTATTACCTTTAGGTAAATAACAAGAGTTAGTGTATTTTGGGAAGGAGAGAAGTAGATTTGTATCGAAAATCGGGCATTGCTTGCTGTCGAGGCGGGGAAGGCTAGAGATGCAAAACTGAGGCACTACAGCGCCACCGCTATCGGGAGAGTGTAATCAAAGCGTGGCACGTTTGCATAAGCAGTTTCCATTATAAATGTAGAGATAGGAACATAAAATGCGAGAAGTTCGCACAAAGATCGCAAAGATATAAGATTTCTATGATATTATAGATAGATATATGGGTCCTGAATTTGAGGTCTGAGGCATACACCCGGAGTACGCCACCGACACGAAAATAAATTGGTGTCTCTGGAGCTTTGGAGTCTTCAGGTCTTGGGACTCAATGCATATATCTGCATAAAGGCCAATGGATCCCAGGGAAGCAGGCGGTTCGGAAGCATTCCTGGGATCACGTGGCTGGGCCAGCCCAACAAATTAAATAGAGGGATTCACCATTACCTTATGGGGCTTCCAATTACAAAATAAATTCCCATAAGCTTGTGAGAAATCTCTCAATAAAACACAATTCCAATAAAAATAACGAATCCCCTGTTCCAAATGAATGAAAAGTCCCTTTTATTAAGCATTTAAAATGTTTCAGGGGCATTCGGTGGGGCGCAGTTGGGCCCTGCACAAGGAAGAGTGTTTTCGGGGTGATCGCAGATGATCAATCAAGATGAATCTTGACAGATCGGAACTTCCGGGTTTTACGTGCATGCGCAGCGCATATGGAAAGTCAGAAGTTGCGGACCCATTCTGAGGACTTACGACGGCGCACGCTGTGCAGACACCATCATCAGCCCGGCTAAATCCGGGCAATTATGAATATTCATCATTTTATTCCAATCGTAAATGGACAGACAGACATATCGATAGATAGACAGTTAGATAGACAGATCGACAGATATATAGATGGATAGATAGATAGATAGATAGATAGATAGATAGATAGATAGATAGATAGATAGATAGATAGATAGATAGATAGATAGATAGATAGATAGATAGATAGATAGATAGATAGATAGATAGATAGATAGATGGATAGATAGGTGGAAAGATATATCGACATATATACAAACATATAGTGAATGTTGTTGATATAAATTATGACATATAGAGCAATATATAGGTAGACATGCAGACAGACAGACAGTCAGATACAGAGAACGGTACAGTGATGCAGAGAGATCGATAATACTTTTCACAAATCATTTTAATATTTTAAGAGACTAATGAGTAGCCTTGAGTACAGATGGATAGATTACCATGGTGAATGAGTGTTTGTTTGCTGTTCGTGTTAAGAAAATGGAAAAGGCTCTTTGTAAACATGAGGGTATGGAAATCTCAACGTGCAGTGGCATCTGATCTACAGCAATGTGGCATTGGGTACCAGAGTCTGTAATACTATAATTGAGAAAGGGAGACATGACATGAGCTGGAGATCTCCCTCTGTACTGACTTCTGATCTACAGCAGTTTAGGACTGGTCCCGGGACCGTTATATTATAATGCTGAAGGGGTGGAGGGGTGGGGGTGGGGGGGGTTGCCTTGTGTAGTGAAACCTGATAAAAAGTAGTGAGCGATTTGACTAAAATATGTAGACAAATCATGGTGGTGGGAGGGGGTGCGGCAGAGAATTGAATATCAGTGAGTACAGACACTTGAACTACTGAAGGTTGGGACGGGGTGTCAGAGTCTGTAATAATATAATGTCAGGAGATGGAAATCTTAATGAATACTGAACTACTACGGGGCAGTTCAATTCGTACTAATCTTGCCCCATAGCCATTTACATCTTTATTTTTGAAGAATATATCAAGGTAATTATGAAGGTTACTAATAAAATCTGCTTCCACCTCCCTCTCAGACAGTGCATACCCTGTCACAATATCGCGCTGCACAAAAATGCCTCCTAATTTGCCATCTCTTTTAATACCGATTAACTTAAATCGATATTGCCTGGTTACGATCCTTCCTCCAGTGGAAACTGTTCAGTTTAATTTACTCTATCGATATCTTGTCTAATATTGAAGACCACTATCAAATCTCCACGTAATCCTCTCTGCTCAAGGCGTCAGCGTTTGCTCAGCAGTCGCACCCGCACCTCTGACATCAGAAGGTTGTGGGTTCAAGTACCGCTACAACGATTTAAGCACATAATGTAGTCTGGCACGCCAGTGCATTGCTGAGGGAGTGCTGCACTGTCGAACGTGCCGTCTTTCTAATGAGATGTTGGTCTGAGGTTTTCCCTGCTCTCTGATGTGAATACAAAAGAACCCATGGCAGGGGAATTTTCCTGGTGCTCCGGCTAATATTTATCCCTCACCCACCATCATTAAAGTACATTATATGCTCATTTATCTCATTGCTGTTTGTGGGGTCTTGCAATGCATCGATTGGCTGCTGCGTGCCCTACAATGAACAGTGGCTTAACTTCAAAAGTACTTCATTGATTCTAAAGCGTTTTGAGACGTCCTGAGCTCATCAAGCACGCTAAATTAATTCGTTATTTATTTCCTTTCCACACGCAAACAAGAAAAAATCTCCTTCCCTTCACCCTTCCCCCACTCCATCAGGGCCTACCCATTGGTTTGAGTAGAAACCTCTTTCCACACACTGCCAAGAGCCAGGGCTACTCTTCGCGGTCTCACGCTGTTAACTGGTGTTCCATAAGTATCTATCCCTGGCCCCCAGATATTTCTCATCTAAACGGCGCCCGTCGGGGCCGTCATCCAAAAACACAATATCACGTTCCACATATATGCTAACGACACCCAGCTCGACCTCACCACTACCTCTCTCCACCCCACCAGTTTCTCTAATTTGTCAGGCTGCTTTTGTGACATACGGTATTGGATGAGCAGAAATGTTCTCCAACAAAATATTGGGAGTACTGAAGCATCGTCTTTGCTCTCGCCACAAACTCCGTTCCATAGCCACCCACTCCATTCCTTTCGCTGGCGTCTGACTGAAGCTGAACCAGTCTATCTGCAATCTTGGGATCGTATTTGACTCCGAGATGAGCTTCCAACCACCTTTGCGCTCCATCACCAAGATTGCCTATTTTAACCTCAGTAACCTCGCTATACACCACTCCTACCTCAGCTCATCTGCTGCGGAAACGCTCATCCATGCCTTTCTTATCTCCAGACTTCATTATTTCAACGCTCAGATGGATGTGCTCCCATCTTACACCCTCTATAAACTTTACCATATCAAAAGCTCGGCTGCCCGTGCCCTAACTCACACCGACCCGCTCCTCCATCACTGACCTTCATTCGCTCTCGTTCCGGAAAAATCTCCATTTAAAACTCTCATTGTTTTTTTAATTCATCCCTTTCTCGCTAAGCTCTGTAACCTTCTCCAATACAACAACCCACCGACATCTGTGCACATCTCTAAATCCCGGCCTTTTGCGCATTCTCTTTGTTAATCACTCAACATTGGTGGCCGTACATATAGCTGCGTAGTTCCTCAGCAAAATAATTCCTCCTTAAACTTCTCCACCTCTCGACCTCGCTCTCAGTCTTTAAGACGCTTGCTTAAGACCTACATCTTTGACCAAGCTTTTTCTCATCCATCCTAATTTCTTCTTATGAGGCTCGGTGTCAGATTCTGTTTAATAACTCTCCTGTGTAGCACCTTGGGACGTTTTTCTTGGTTAATGGCGCTACATTGACATAAGTTCTTGTTGGTGTTGACAGACGAGGAACGCATTGCTATAACCTTGAATTAGTAGATTGTGGTGTTTTTAAAAAATTAAATGGTTCGGCTCTTTAACATATACATTCAGAGTTTATTGACTGCCAATTTTAGAATTACAACATTCACAGATTCAAACAACATTTCGCAGCAAACAGCAGGTAAAGAAACAGACAATGAGAATTAGTATCTATGTTGAGAACCTGATCGCATTTCTCCTTGATGAAGCAACTAATTAATAAATTGTTTACTTTGACCAAATGCAAGTGTCCACATATAGAATCTGGGATATGAACCAAAATTTTATAGCGGCACAAACTGAAGCCATTCATTCAGATCGGAATTACTGATTGCAATTTTGCCCCTTGTGTGATCCTGTCCCCTCTCTCTCCAGAGCCGTATATAAATATCAATCTAATCCCACAGCCGCGCTCATTCCTCATCGTGCTGTATAAACCGAAACTAATCATACAGCCACTCTCTCTCGGAAGCCCGATACCAATTGCAAACTAACACCAATGCGCCTCTTTCCCCAGATTCATGTAGGAATTCTAATCTAATCCCACAGCCTCGCTCATTGCCTATACCCCAGTTACAATCCCAAACTAAGTATGCTTTCTTCTATTTCCCTATATTCGTCGAACTATTCCACTGCATACTCTCCACAAAGCTCTGTATTACTGAAAAACAAATTGCTCTTTCCCCTCTTTCCCCATATTTCTGCATCAATTCAAAACGAATCCCACTGTCCAGCTCACTCCTCATTGCCCTGTACAAATCCCATGCTAATCCGACAGCCCTCTCTCTCCCCACAGCCCTCAATCTCACCCAAACTGCTCCTGCTGCCCCACTGTCTCCCCATAACCCTGTATCAATCCCAAACTAATCGCATGGCCCCGCTCTCTCCCCACAGCCCTGTATCAATCCCACACTAATCACACTGCCACACCCACGCAACATAGCCCTTTATCAATGCCACAAAAATCAAACTGCCCACCCAAGCACCATAGCCTTTATCCATCCGAAACTAACCTCAGTGTGCCACTCTCTCCCTCTGGTCGTATATGAATCCCAAACTAATGCCACTGCCATGCTCTCTCCTGGCTCTCTTCACGTAGCCTTCTATCAACGCCAAACAATTCCCACTGATCCATCATGAAGGAAGGGAAAAAGCACATGGACCTGCTCCATGCAGTCGCTATTTTCCAATTGAGGAACATGGGTGGAGACTCGGTAAAATCAAGTCCCCACATCAATTCTAACCATATACCATCCCGAAATACTTATGCCTTCCTATTGCCTCCCCGCCCTGTCTACACACAGCATGTCTTAAATTTTATCGTCTTCCATCAGTGAATTATTTGGTCCCATAACTAGATCTACCGTATGCAAACTGCATGTGAAGCACCACTGCTGGCTTGGAGTCGCCGGAAACGTTACAGTAGGTCACCAGCAATGAGGTCCAGTAGTCCGAGGTTCGCTCGTGACTTCCGATATTCAGCAGCAGATTGCTCGTGGCGTTGCCCAGGTCAAATTGATGCATGCAATTTGTTTTCATATACTCAAAATGGCAACACATTTGGGATCGAGACAGTAGAAACGAAGTGGCCTCGTAGTGAGTCTCAGCAACTACAACTACATTTAATAATGCACAATTGAATGAAAAATGTTGATGTAGCAATTTGCAATGGGAGATGGTGAGAGAAAAGCATGATCGAGAGATAGATAGATAGACAGATCGATAGATCGATCGATAGATAGATAAATAGATAGATAGATAGATAGATAGATAGATAGATAGATAGATAGATAGATAGATAGATAGATAGATAGATAGATAGATAGATAGATAGACAGATCGATAGATCGATAGATAGATAGATAGATAGACATACAGACAGATAGATAGACAGATAGACAGACAGTTAGACAGACAGATAGATTGAGAGATAGATCGATAGATAGATCCCTACCGCAGAGAGTTCTTAATGCCAGTTCATTGAAATTATTCAAGAGAGAGTTAGATATAGCCCTTGTGGCTAAAGGGATCAAGGGGTATGGAGAGAAAGCAGGAAACGGGTTCTGATGTGAATGATTATCCATGATTATATTGAATTGTGGTGCAGGATGTAAGGGCCGAATGGCCTACTTCTGCACCTATTTTCTGTGTTTCTATGTTTCTATCTCCCATTTCCTCCCGCCACCCCAATTGGATGTGATTTCTGGGGTAAAATTCGATAGAGATAGACGGGGTACAGTTGACCCCCACCTATTGGGGAACTGGGTAGGCCAATGGTCCTGAGCTATGTTATTACAGTGCGACAAATATTCATATTAGATCCGGTGTCAGTCAACACAGAGATTTTCAGCAGTGACTTCCTCTCACTACATTTGTATATGACTGGTCCCCACTGCCACGGTGCAGTAGATCAGCTGTCAGTACACAATAAGATTTCCATACCCTGATGATAAAGCTCAGCATTTTCTACATTCTTAATCCGAACTACAAAAAGAGATAGGGTTTTATTCAAAATAATTCAGATATCCGTCCATTCACATTCTTGTTCTAATCTTTCAGATTGAACTTTTATCAATCAACCAAATTGTTCAATGCATCAATATCTTTCTATCTATCAGTCTGCCCTATAATCTACATAGAGCTCTATTTGTCTTAATTTCATAACTTATATCAACAACTCTCTCTATATGTTTGTATATATGTCGGTCGATCTATCTATCTATCTATCTATCTATCTATCTATCTATCTATCTATCTATCTATCTATCTATCTATCTATCTATCTATCTATCTATCTATCTATCTATCTATCTATCTATCTATCTATCTATCTATCTATCTATCTATCTATTTATCTATCTATCTATCTATTTGTCTATCAATATATCTATCTATCTATCTATCTATCTATCTATCTATCTATCTATCTATCTATCTATCTATCTATCTATCTATCTATCTATCTACCGATCTATCTATCGATCTATCTGTCTATTTATCTATCTATCTATCTATCTATGAACAAATATTTTGTCTCGGCCTTCACGGTACACGACACTAAAAACATCCCAATAATAGACAACAAAGTGGAAATGGGGAGGAGGAAACTTAAAACATTTCACTTAAGAAAAAGTATTTGTTAGCATAATGGGACTAAATTTTCACAAGTCGCCTGGAACTGATGGTCCGCATCCTCGGGTCTTAAAAGAATTGGCTGCAGAGATATTGGATGCATTGTTTGCATTCTACCAAAATTCCCTGGATTCTGGAGATATCGCAATGGATTGGAAAATCGCAAATATAATGGTGCTATTTAAAAAATGAAGACGACAGAAAAAAGGACATTATACACTGGTTAGCCTAGCATTTGTCGTGGGGAAAATGCTCGAATCCTTTTGTAAGGAAGTAGTAGCATTGCATTTGCAAAAGCATAATACATTCAAGCAGAGTCAGCATGATTTTTTTTAAAGTAAATCATGTTTGACAAATATTCTGGAATTATTTTAGAATGTAACTATCACGGTGGATAAGAGGGAATGAGTGGATGTTGTGTATTTTGATCTCCAGAAGGCATTCGATCAGGTGCCACATAAAGGTTACTGCACACGATACAAGCTCAGGGGGTCGGTGATAATATATTGGCATGGACAGAGGATTGGCTAACGAACAGAAAATAGAGAGTCGGGATAAACGGGTCATTTTACTTTGGGAAAACCGCAATTCATGGGATGCTACAGTGATCAGTGCTATGGCCTCAACTATTTACAATGAAGATTAACGATTTGGATGAAGGAACCATGTGTAATGTCGCCACGTTTGCTGTTTATACAAACATGGGCGGGAAAGCATGTTGTGAGGAGTACACAACGAATATAAAACGGGATATAGACAGGCTAAGTGAGTGGGAAAAGATTTTGCAGATGGTGCATAATGTGGGAAAAAGTGAGGTTGTCCACTTTGGCATGAACCATAAAAAACAATTTAATATTTTAATAGAGAAGGACTACAAAATTCAGCAGTACAGAGGGACCTATTTCTCTATCCCTCTGTGAACAAACATTTGGTTTCGATCTTCACGGTACAAGACACTAAACACATCCCAATAATAGACAATAAAGTGACTATAGGGAGGAGGAAACGTAAAACAATCACTTTCACGAAAGAAAATGTATTGGGTAAAATAATGGAACTAAAGTTGGACAAGTCGCCTGGAACTCATGATCCGCATCCTCAGGTCTTAAAAGAAGTGGCTGCAGAGATATTGGATGCATTGTTTGCAATTTACCAACATTCCCTGGATTCTGGAGAGATCCCAACGGATAGAAAAATCGCAAATATAACGGTCCTATTTTCAAAAAGTAAGATGACAGAAAGCAGGAAATTAGACACTAGTTAGCCTAACATCTATCGTTGGGAAAATGCCACAGTCCTTTAGTAAGGAAGTAGGAGCATTGCATTTGGAAAAGCGTAATTCATTCAAGCAGAGTCAGCATGATTTTTTTGAGAAGTAAATCATGTTTGGCAAATATACTTGAGTTCTTTGAGGATGTAACTATCAGGGGAGACGAGTGGCTGTGCTGTATTTGGATTTCCAGAAGGCATTCGATCAGTTGCCACATAAAAGGTTACTGCACAGGAGACAAGCTCAGGGGGTCGGTGGTACTATATTTGCATGGATAGAGGATTGGCTAACTAACAGAAAACAGAGAGTCGGGATAAACAGTTCATTTTACGGTGGGCAACGGTAACTAATGGGGTGCCACAGTGATCGGTGCTATGGCCTCAACTATTTGCAATCTATAATAATGACATGAATGAATGAATGCAGTGTAATGTGGCCAAGTTTGTTGATTAAGCAAAGGTGGGTGGGAAAGCATGTGGTGAGGAGGACACACAGAATCTGCAAAGGGATATAGACAGTGTAATTGAGTGGGAAAATATTGGGCAGATGGGGCATTATATGGGAAAGTGTGGCAGGAACAACAACAAAAAAATTAATATTTTAATAGAGATGGATTTAAAAATGCCGCAGTACAGCGGGACCTGAAGTCTTGAGCATGAAACACAAACGTTAGTATGAATGTAAGGCAAGTAATCAGGAAGGCAAATTGAATGTTGGCCTTTATTGCAATGGGGATGGAATATAAACGTAGGAAAGTCCTGCTACAACTGTACAGGATATTGGTGTGACCACACCAACAACACTTCGTTCAGTTTTGGTCTCCTTATTTAACGAGGGATATACTGGCATTGGATGGAGTTCAGAAAAGATTCACTAGTTTGAATCCTGAGATAAATGTGGTGACTTATGAAAAAAGGTGGAGCAGGTTGGATCTATACAAATTGAGGATTAGAAGAATGAGATGTGAACACGTTGAAACATATAAGTTGCTGAGGGTGTTCGACAAGTTAGATGCAGAGAGCATGCTTAACTATCTATCTACCTCTCCGTTTTCCTCTGCCACCCCAATTGGATGCGAATTCTGATGTGAACCTCAATAGTATACAAGCATTGGTGGGATGAGTGTTCGATTCACCCCTGGAACTTGAGGTGAAATGCAAACGCGGACAAGGGGATGAAGTTCTGCTCTATCTAT
This sequence comes from Pristiophorus japonicus, assembly GCF_044704955.1. NCBI lineage: Eukaryota > Metazoa > Chordata > Chondrichthyes > Pristiophoridae > Pristiophorus > Pristiophorus japonicus. The sequence goes on from NC_091999.1 coordinate 64,016,462, forward strand.
TGGTGGATAGCATGTGTCAGTAGCTCAGTGACTTCCGTTTGGAGACGGGATCAAATTCATACACAGATAGACGGGATATAGTTGTCCTCCCTCTATTGGGGGACTGGTTAGGGCAATGTTCCTGGACTTTGTTATTACAGATAAACACGTGTTCATATTAGATCCAGTGTCAGTTGACACAGATATTTTCATCTGTGACTTCCTCACACTACATTTGTACATGACGAATCCCCATAACCACAGTGCAGTAAATCATGTGTCAGTACATACTGAGATTTATATCTCCTGACTTCCTCCCACAGTATTAGTGTATGATTAGATCTCATTGACATTGTGCAGTAGATCAGGTGTCAGCACACAATAAGATTTCCATACCCTGATGATGACACTAAGCATTTTACACATTCTTAATCAGAACTTCAAACAGAGATAGGGTTTTATTCAAAATAATTCACAATTCATCTGTTCACATTCTTATTCTACTCCTTGGGATTCAACATGACATTTGTCAATCTACCAAATTATTTATTGCATCAATACCTTTCGATCTATCAGTCTGTCCAATAATCTACATATTGCACTCTCTGTCCTAATTTATATCAACAACCCTCTCTATAATGTTGTACATATATCGATATATCTTTCCATCTATCTATCTATCTTTCTATCTCTATCTCTTTCTCTCTCTCTCTCTCTCTCTCTCTCTCTCTCTCTCTCTCTCTCTCTCTCTCTCTCTCTCTCTCTCTCTCTCTCTCTCTCTCTCTCTATCTATCTATCTATCTATCTATATATCTAACTATCCTAACATGTATCTATCTATCTATCTATCTATCTATATATCTAACTATCCTAACATGTATCTATCTATCTATCTATCTATCTATCTATCTATCTATCTATCTATCTATCTATCTATCTATCTATCTATCTATCTATCTATCTCTCTCTCGCTCTCTCTATCTCTCACACACAATCCCTCGCTCTTTTTCTCCATCTATCCATCTATCTACCTTTATATGTACATATCTACCTATCCATCTATCTATCTCTCTATCTATATATGAACGAATATTTGTTATCGGTCTTCACGGTACACGATACTAAAAACATCCCAATATAGAAACATAGAAACTAGGTGCAGGAGTAGGCCATTCGGCCCTTCTAGCCTGCACCGCCGTTCAATGAGTTCATGACTGAACATGCAACTTCAGTACTCCATTCCTGCCTTCTCGCCATACCCCTTGATCCCCCTAGTAGTAAGGACTTCATCAAACTCCTTTTTTAATATATTTAGTGAATTGGCCTCAACAACTTTCTGTGGTAGAGAATTCCACAGGTTCACCACTCACTGGGTGAGGAAGTTTCTCCTCATTTCGGTCCTAAATTGCTTACTCCTTATCCTCAGACTGTGTCCCCTGGTTCTGGACTTCCCAACATTGGGAACATTCTCCGTGGATCTAACCTTTCTAAACCCATCAAAATTTTAAACGTTTCTATGAGGTCCCCTCTCATTTTTCTGAACTCCAGTGAATACAAGCCCAGTTGATCCAGTCTTTCTTGATAGGTCAGTCCCGCCATCCCGGGAATCGCCGCACTCCCTCAATAGCAAGAATGTCCTTCCGCAGGTTAGGAGATCAAAACTGTACACAATACTCCAGGTGTGGCCTCACCAAGGCCCTGTACAATTGTAGCAACACCTCCCTGCCCCTGTACTCAAATCCGCTCGCTATGAAGACCAACATGCCTTTTGCTTTCTTAACCGCCTGCTGTACCTGCATGACAACCTTCAATGACTGATGTACCATGACACCCAGGTCTCGTTGCACCTCCCATTTTCCTAATCTGTCACCATTCAGATAATAGTCTGTCTCTCTGTTTTTACCACCAAAGTGGATAACCTCACATTTATCCACATTATACCTCATCTGCATGCATTTGCCCACTCACATAACCTATCAAAGTCGCTCTGCAGCCTCCTGGCATCCTCCTCGCAGCTCACACTGCCACCCAACTTAGTGTCATACATATATTTGGAGATACTACATTTAATCCCATCGTCTAAATCATTAAGGTACAATGTAAACAGCTGGGGCCCCAGCACAGAACATTGCGGTACCCCACTAGTCAATGCCTGCCATTCTGAAAAGTACCCATTTACTCCTACACTTTGCCTCCTGTCTCACAACCAGTTCTCAATCCATGTCAGCGCACTACCCCTATCCCATGTGCTTTAACTTTGCACATTAACCTCTTGTGTGGGACCTTGTCGAAAGCCTTCTGAAAGTCCAAATATACCACATCAACTGGTTCTCCCTTGTCCACTCTACTGGAAACATCCTCAAAAAATTCCAGAAGATTTGTCAAGCATGATTTCCCTTTCACAAATCCATGCTGACTTGGACCTATCATGTCACATCTTTCCAAATGCACTGCTATGACATCCTTAATAATTGATTCCATCATTTTACCCACTACCGGTGTCAGGCTGACCGGTCTATAATTCCCTGTTGTCTCTCTCCGTCCTTTTTTAAAAAATGGGGTTACATTGGCTACCCTCCACTCTATAGGAACTGATCCAGAGTCAATGGAATGTTGGAAAATGACTGTCAATGCATCCACTATTTCCAAGGCAACCTTCTTAAGTACTCTGGGATGCAGTGCATCAGGCCCTGGTGATTTATCGGCCTTCAATTCCATCAATTTCCCCAACACAATTTCCCGACTAATAAGAATTAACTCAGTTCCTCCTCCTTACTAGACCCTCTGACCCCTTTTATATCCGGAAGGTTGTTTGTGTCCTCCTTAGTGAATACCGAACCAAAGTACTTGTTCAACTGGTCCGCCATTTCTTTGTTCTCCGTTATGATTCCCCTGATTCTGGCTGCAGGGGACCCACCTTTGTCTTTACTAACCTTTTTCCCTTACATACCTATAGAAACTTTTGCAATCCATCTTAATGTTCTCTGCAAGCTTCTTCTCGTAATCCATTATCCTTGCCCTCATCAAACCCTTTGTCCTCCTCTGCTAAGTTCTAAATTTCTCCCAGTCCCCGGGTTCGCTGCTATTTCTGGCCAATTTGTATGCCACTTCCTTGGCTTTAATACTATCCCTGATTTCCCTTGATAGCCACGGTTGAGCCACCTTCCCTTTTTCATTTTTACGCCAGACAGCAATGTACAATTGTTGTAGTTCATCCATGCGGTCTCTAAATGTCTGCCATTGCCCATCCACAGTCAACCCCTTCAGTCTCATTCGCCAATCTATCTTTGCCAATTCACGCCTCATATCTTCAAAGTTAGCCTTCTTTAAGTTCTGGACCATGGTCTCTGAATTAACTGTTTCATTCTGCATCCTAATGCAGAATTCCACCATATTATGGTCACTCTTCCCCAAGGGGTCTCGCAAAACGAGATTGCTAATTAATCCTCTCTCATTACACAACACCCAGTCTAAGATGGACTCCCCCCTAGTTGGTTCCTCGACATATTGGTCTAGAAAACCATCCCTTATGCACCCCAGGAAATCCTCCTTCACCGTATTGCTTCACGTTTGGTTCGCCCAATCTATGTGCATATTAAAGTCACCCATTATAACTGCTGCACCTTTATTGCTTGCACCGCTAATTTCCTGTTTGATGCCCTCCCCGACATCACTACTACTGTTGTGAGGTCTGTACACAACTCCGACGAACGTTTTTTGCCCTTTGGTGTTCTGCAGCTCTACCCATATAGATTCCACATCATCCAAGCTAATGTCCTTCCTAACTATTGCATTAATCTCCTCCTTAACCAGCAATGCTACCCCACCTCCATTTCCTTTTATTCTATCCTTCTTGAAAGTTGAATACCCCTGGATGTTGAGTTCCCAGCTCTGATCATCCTGGAGCCACGACTCTGTAATCCAAATCACATCATATTTGTTAAGAACTATTTGCACAGTTAATTCATCCAACTTATTACGGATACTCCTTGCATTAAGACACAAAGCCTTCAGGCTTGTTTTTTTAACATCCTTTGTCCTTTTAGAATTTTGCTGTACAGTGGCCCTTTTTGTTCTTTGCCTTGGGTTTCTCTGCCCTCCACTTTTCCTCATCTCCTTTCTGTCTTTTGCTTTTGTCTCCTTTTTGTTTCCCTCTGTCTCCCTGCATTGGTTCCCATCCCCCTGCCATATTAGTTTAACTCCTCCCCAACAGCACTAGCAAACACTCCCACTCGGGCATTGGTTCCGGTCCTGCCCAGGTAGGACAATAAAGTAGCTATAGGGAGGAGGAAACTTCAAACAATCAGTTTCACTAAAGAAAGATTATTGGGTAAAATAATAGGACTAAAGTTGGATAAGGCGCCTGGAATTGATGGTCTGCTTCCTCGGGTCTTAAAAGAAGTGGCTGCAGAGATATTGAATGGATTGGTTGCAATTTACCAAAATTCCCTGGATTTTGGAGAGATCCCAACAGATTGGAAAATCGCAAATATAACGGTCATATTTTAAAAAGTAAGACGACAGAAAGCAGGAAATTGTGCACAGGTTCCATTAGTAAGGTATAAGAAGCATTACATTTGGAAACGCATGACACATTCAAGCGGAGTCAGCATGCTTTTTTGAAAAGTAAATCATGTTTGGCAAATTTCCTTGAGTTCTTTGAGGATGTAATTATCAGGGTGATAAGGGGGTACGAGTGTATGTGCTGTATTTGGATGTCCAGAAGGCATTCGATAAGTTGCCACATAAAAGGTTACTGCAAAGGATACAAGCTCAGGGGGTCGGTGGTAATATAATGGCATAGATAGAGATTTGGCTAACTAAAGAAAAGAAAGTGTTGGAATAAACGGGTCATTTTACGGTGAGCAAACGGTTACTATTGGGATGCCACAGTTATCGGTGCTATGGCCTCAACTATTTACAATCTATATTAATGAGTTGGTTGAAGGGACCGAATATAATTTAGCCAACTTTGCTGATGACACAAAAATGCGTGGGAAAGCATTTTGTGAGGAGGACACAAATAATCTGCAAAGGGATATAGACAGGTTAAGTGAGTGGGAAAACATTTGGCAGATGGTGTATACATTGCGAAAGTGTGAGCTTATCCACTTTGGCACGAACAATAAAAAAGCAATGTAATATTTTAATGGAGATGGATTACAAAATGCAGTAGTACAGAGGGGCCTGACGTCTTGAGCATGAAATACAAAAGTTAGTATTTATGTACAGCAAGTAATCAGGAAGGCAAATTGAATGTTGGTCTTTATTGCAAAGAGGATGGAAGTTAAACACAGGGAAATCCTGCTACACTGTAGTGGTTATTCGTTTGACCACACCAACAGTACTGCATACAGTTTTGGTCTCCTTATTTAAGGATGGATATCCTGGTTTTGGAGGCAGTTCAGAAAAGTTTCACTAGTTTGAATCCTGTGATAAAAGGGGGGACTTATGAAAATAGGTTGATCAGGTTTGATCTATACACATTGGGGATTAGAAGAATGAGAAGTGATCACATTGAAACATATAAGTTACTGAGGGTGTTCGACAAGGTAGATGCAGAGAGTATGTTTAACTATCAATCTAGCTGTCCATTTTCGTCCGCCCACCCGAATTGGATCCGATTTCTGATGTGAATCTCAATAGTATACAAGCATTGGTGAGATGAATGTTTTACTCAACCCCAGAACTTGAGGTGAAATGTAAACGCTGACAGGGGTTGAAGGACTGCTATTTCTAATGGTGGACAGGACGTGTCAGTAGTTCAGTACCTTTATTTGGATCTGGATTCAAATTCAGACACAGATAGACGGGATACAGCTGTCCTCCCATATTGGTGGACTGGGTAGGCCAATGTTCCTGAGCTATGTTATTACAGAGTGACAGTGTTCATCTTCGATCTGGTGTCAGTCGATACTGATATTTTCATCTGTGACTTCCTCACACTACATTTATACATGCCTGCTCCCATAACCACCGTGCAGTAAATCATGTGTCAGTACATACTGAGATTTATATCTCCTGACCTCCTCCCACAATATTAGTGTATGATTAGTTCTCACTGCCATTGTGCAGTAGATCATGTTTCAGCACACAATATGATTTCTATACCCTGATGATGACACTAAGCATTTTCCACATTCTTAATCCGAACGGAAAACTGAGATGAGCTTTTATTCAAAATAATTCGCTATCCTTCTGTTCACATCCTTGATCTACTCCTTGGCATTCAAAAGGAATTTTGTCAATCAACCAAATTGTTTATTGCATCAATACCTTTCTATCTATCAGTCTGCCCAATAATCTACATATTGATCTATCTATATTAATTTATATCAACAACTCTCTCTATATGCTTGTACATATATCGACATATCTTTCCATCCATCCATCCATCTTCTATCTATCTATCTATCTATCTATCTATCTATCAAATTATCTATCTATCTATCTATCTATCTATCTATCTATCTATTTATCTATCTATCTAGCATCTATCTATCTATCAATCTATCAATCTACCTATTTATCTATCCATCGATCTGTCCATCTATGCACATATCTATCTATCTGTCTATCTATCTGTCTACTGAACATGCTGGACATAATCAGCAGGTCTGACTGTGTCTGTGGAGAGATAAGTAGGTTTAAGATTTCTGGTCGAAGACCCTTCATCAAAAGTGGAAACAGTTGGATATGTTACATATTATTAAGCAAGTTTCAAGTCAGGGTTAGGTGGTGTGGAGTAAAGAACAAATGATAAGCTCTGTGATAGAATGGAAGGCAAGGGTGATATAAAGACAAAAGCGATGATGGTGCTAGGCAAAAGGAGATGGTATGGGACAAGTTAAGAAACAAATGTTTGGTCCGCATGAAGTATAAATGGGAACGGCAGAACCATCAACTGCTGCCATTTGGCAGAAAAACATCGAGGCGGAAGTTCTGGTCTGAAATTCTATTGAATTCGATATTGAGCAAGTAATGCTATAAAATCGAAGATAAGGTGCTATTCCTCGTGCTTGCATTGAGATTCGTTGGAACCGTGTAAGAGACTGAGGATGGAGACGTCAGTGTGGGAGTGGAGCAGAAAATTAAAGCGAGAAGCGGGTTCATGCTTATGGGCTGAATGGATCTATTCTTCAAAGGTGTACAAGTGTGGTCTCGATATCACACTTAGGACGCTGTGTTCAGTTCTGACCTACATAATCACACTTAATTTACTGAGCATAGTTCTGGCTTCCATATGAGAAGAATGATACAGAAGCACTGGAGAAGTGCAAATAAAGATTTCCAAGGAGAATACCAGAACTGAACGATTTTAACTGCCAAGAATAAATTAAACCGGCTGGGGATCTTTTTTTTCAAGAAAAGGGAAGGCTGAGGGGTGACCGAATAAAGTTTTTTGAAATTATGAAGGGGTTTGAAAGGTTAGTCGGGTAGAAGATATTTCTGCTTGAGTAGGAGCCTGATACTAGGGCCCATAAATATAAGATATTCAATAGGTAATTCAGGAGGGTCTTCTTTACCCAGAGAGTGGGTAGATTGTGGATCTCACTACCATAGGTAGTAGTAATTGAGGCAAATATCATAGATGCGTTTCAGGGGAATGCAGATAAGTACACGACGGATAAAGGGATCGAAGGTGTTAATAGGTGGTGATGAAGTAGGGAGAGAGGAGACTCATGTGTAACATAAAAATCAGCCTATTGGACTGAATGGCCTGTTTCTATGAAAAAAACTCTTTACAATTCTTAATTGTTTGGATTGCAATAAATAATATCAATAAAATAAATTTCTTGCACATCGTGTGGTACATCATTCAACCGTTATCCTCATCCTGACGTCCGTGAAGAAATCACCAGCATCAAATATGCATCAGCTGTGTGTTCAATCCTCAAATTCCGTCCAAAGAGTGAGACCTTGAATTGGCTGAGCACTCATGCATCAGGGCTTCGTCACCTCTCCCATCTGTGAAGTGAACTGAAACTTCTCGGTGACCAGTCGGCTGACATTGCCCCTGGTCTCTACCTGCCAGGTCTCTCATCAAGGGTTCAGACAAAGCCGAAACTTTGCCAGATCTCACGATAATGGACACCAGCCCGTGGAGTCCCAAATGATTATGAGCGCGGATGTCAATCAGAGCTTTTATTCGAATTAGTAAAGAGCACAGAACATTTTTCATTGCCAAACATACAGATTGGACTTCCTTTCGTTGTTCGTCCTAATTTAAGTTCCCTCATGGTTCAGGATTCCATAACCTCGTCAAAGGTTTCCCTGAGCGGTGATGTCGGATAGTGAGTGAGGTGTCCTTAGTCTGAGGTTTATGCTGAGAAAGCTCTATTTCTAATATACAATCGTGCTGTTTATGGTTTCTTCCATTATATTATAAAAGAAAGAAATGCCATGGCCGAACTCCAGTTGTCCTAAAGTGCTTCACCACCAAGGAAGTTCTTCTTGAATTGTGGTCACTGTTTTACTGTAGAAATCGCGTCGGCCAATGTTCAGACAGTAAGGTCCCACGAACACCAATGTGATAATGACCAGATAATCCTTTTGTTTAGTGCTGTTTGTTGAGTCGTAAGTATTGTCCAGGACAACTGGGAGAAATGCCCTGCTCATCTTCGAAATAACCCCAAGGGATATTTTCCATCCACTTCAAAGGGCAGATGGGGCCTTGGTTTCCTATCTCATCCGAAATATGGTACTCCCATAATGCAGCGCTCCCTCAGTATTGCACTGGGAGTAGCAGCTTACATTTTTTGTTCAAGAATGTGGAGTGCGACTTGAACCCACAATCTTCTGATTCGGGATTCCTCATGGTTCAGGATTTAATAACCTCGCAAGATGTTCGCCCTGACGAAGGGTCATCGACCTGAAACGTTAACTATTTTGTCTCTCCACAGATGCTGCCTGACCCGCTGAGATTTCCAGTATTTTCTGTTTTTTTTCAGATTGCAGCATCTGCAGTATTTTGCTCTTGCTTTCCCTCTGCTCTAATTTCACATAATATGTCTGCTGCCCTTGGTCTCAGGTTTATACTGAGATGGAGCGACAGGAGGTGTTGGAACCCTTTGCTGGTAACTGTCTCAGGACCCACTGCTAGAAAGGGCGCCTGCCCTATTTAGAACATTGTGTTCAGTTCCGTGCACCGCGCTGCAGGATGGATATACCGGCTTTAGAACGGGTGCAATGCAAATTCACCCGAATCATACCGGGGCTAAAATGCGGACAGGTAGCACAGAATAGGCTTGTATTACTTTGCATTTTGAAGGTAAAGAGGTGATATAAGTTGTTTAACTTGATAAACGGAATTGTTAGGGTAGAGAGAAAATATTTCCTTGGTGCGGGATTGAGAACAAGGGGCAGAAACTCAAAATTCGAGCGAGCCCATTGAGGAGTGAGGTCAGGAAGGATTCTTTCACACAAATGATAATAGTAATCTGGAAATCTCTCCCCCAACAGCGGTTGAGGCGGAGGATCAATTGAAAATGTCAAAACTGAGATTGATACATCTTTGTTAGGCAAGGGGTTACACAAATGAGGCGGATAGATGATATTGAGGTATAGTATTGTGTTCCTAACACAGATGAGACTTCAGAGGAAGGTTAAAGTAACAGTGACCTCAGTCTTTATTAAGACAATCCAGAGTGAGTAACAGACCTTCGGGGCCAGCTTATATACAGTGCTCTCAAGGGATGCTGGGATCCCTTGGGTGTTCTGGGGATGCGCTCCCTGGTGGCGGAACATGGGAGTGCATGCTTTACAGATGCACAGCATCACTCCCCCTCAAAGTCAAAGTGAAAACTATTTACAAGGTGAGGCGGTCGGGAGCCTTTCTTTCCCTGGTGGACGGCCTTGATACAAATGTCGGTTCTGGTGTGTTGGCTGCACCCTCGCTGGGCTGGTGTGTTGTTGGCCCTGCAGAGCTGCTGGGTGAGCCTGGCCTTGCTGGGCTGTTGGGAGTGATGGGTTCGATTTCCTGGTCCGGCGTGGTGTTGTTGATCCTTTTGGTGTGTGTTATGCGCTCGAAAAAGGTGGTGTCTGTTGTGGGTTGTTCAGGGCAGTCTATGAACCACAGCCTCGTGTGGTCCAAGTGCTTCTGCAAATTTGTCCATTGGCTAGTTTGAGTACAAACATCCTACTCCCTTCTTTAGCTATCACCCTGCCCGCGATCCACTTTGGACCATGTCCATAGTTTAGCACATACACAGGGTCATTCAGATCAATTTCCCCTTACACAGTGGCGCGACCATCGTTTACATTTTGTTGCTGCCGCCTGCTCTCTACCTGGTCATGCAGGTTGTGGAGAACCAGTGAGAGTCTGGTTTTAAGTGTCCTTTTCATGAATAGCTCAGCCGGGGGAACCCCTGTGAGTGAGTGGGGTCACGTGCGGTAGCTGAGCAGCACTCGGGACAGGCGGGTTTCGAATAAGCCTTCTGTGACTTGTTTGAGGCTCTGTTTGATTGTTTGTACTGCCCGCTCTGCCTGCTCATTGGAGGATGGTTCAAACGGGGCGGAGGTGACATGTTTGATCCCATTGCGGGTCATGAATTCTTTAAATTTGGCACTGGTGAAACATGGCCCGTTGTCACTGACCAGTATGTCAGGCTGGCCGTGGGCGGCAAACATGGCCCTCAGGCTTTCAATGATGGCGGTGGCGGTGCTTCCCGACATTATTTCACATTCAATCCATTTTGAAAAATCATCCACCACCACCAGGAACATTATACCGAGAAACGGGCCCGCATAGTCGACATGGATCCTCGATCATGGTCTGGAGGGCCAGGACTACAAATTTAGTGGTGCCTCTCTGGGCGTGTTGCTCAACTGAGCACGCATGCTGCATTGGCATACACAAGACTTCAAGTCAGAGTCGATACCGGGCCACCACACGTGGGATCTGGCTATCGCTTTCATCATTACTTTACCCGGTGGTGTGCTTTGGAGATCCGAGATGAACGTCTCCCTGCCCGTTTTGGGTAGCACTAGGTGGTTACTGCACAACAGGCAGTCTGCCTGAATGGGCAGCTTGTCCTTTCACCGCTGGAACGGCTTGATTAGCTTTTGCATTTCAACGGGTTTGCTGGCCCAGCTCGCATGCAGTACACAGTTTTTTACTCGGGACAAAAGGGGTTCTTGGCTGATCCAAGTCCGAATCTGGTGGTCCGTGATCGGTGATTTATCATTTTCAAACGCTTCCATGCCCATCAACAAGTCTGCGGGCTGCGCCACCGTCAATAAGTTTGCAGGCTGCGCCATTTACACCCCCATGGTGGGCAATGGTAGCCAACTGAGAACAACTGCACAGTTATCGGTGCCTGGCCTGTGGCGGATGGTATAGTTATACGCTGATAGTGCGAGTGCCCACCTTTGTATGCGGGATGAGACATTAGTATTTATCCCCTTGTTTTCAGTGAACAGGGATATGAGGGGCTTGTGATCGGTTTCTAGCTCAAATATGAGGCCAAACAGGTACTGACGCATTTTCTTTACCCCGAACACACACGTTAATGCGTTTTTATCAATCATTCTGTAGGCCCTCTCGGCCTTAGACAAGCTCCTGGAGGCATAGGCGACAGGTTGCAACTTCACCACATTGTTAGCTTGTTGTAATACACACTCGACTCTGTACGACGACGCATCACATGCTAGCACAAGTCTTTTACATGGGTTATGCAATACAAGCAGCTTAATGGAGCATAAAATATTTCTGGCTTTCTCAAAAGCAATACTTGTTTTTTTCCCCATAACCAGTTCTCACCTTTAGTCAATAACACATGTAGGGGCTCTAAGAGGATGCTTAACCCCGGTAGGAAGTAATCAAAATAGTTAAGGAGTCCCAGGTACGACCGAAGCTGAAGGACCTCCTCCAAGTTTTGTAGGTGCTCGATGGTGTCCCGACCTGTGACCAATATGTCGTCATGAAAAACCACCGTGCGTGGTACTGACTTGAGTAGGCTCTCCGTGTTTCTCTGGAAGATCGCTGCAGCCGACCGAGTTCCAAATGGGTATCTGTAGTAGATGAACAATCCTTTTGCGTGTTGATGCAGGTGAGGCCATTCGAAGACTCCTCCAGCTCTTGCATCATGTAGGCCGAAGTCAGGTCGAGCTTGGCCAACATCTTGCCTCCTGCCAGCGTCACAAATACGTCATCTGCCTTAGGTAGTGGGTATTTGTCCTGTAAAGAGAAACGATTAATAGTTACTTTATAATCACCACAAATCCAGACCGTGCCATCACTTTTGAGTACTGGAACAATCGGGCTGGCCCACTCGCTGAATTCTACAGGGGAGATGATGCCCTCGCGTTGCAGCTGCCCAGCTCGATTTCCACTCTGTCCCTCATCATGTGCAGTACCGCTCGCGCCTTGTGGTGAAAGGGTCGTGCCTCTGGGACCAAGTGGCACCTTCACCCGGAAATGTTTCCAATGCCTGGCTCAAAAAGGAAGGACATTTTTGAAGAACCTGTGATAGCGCTCGGAAGTCATCCCAGTTCCGACGGATTTTGCCCAGTCAGCTCCTTCCAAGCAGTGTGGGGTCATCCCCCGGGACAAACCAGAGTGGCAGTTCATGCACCGTGCCCTCGTAGGTGACGTTGACCATGGCGCTGCCCATGACAGTGATAAGCTATTTGGTGCAAGTTATCTGTTTCGTGTGGATGGGGCTTAGGGATGGTCTGAGTGCCTTGTTGCACCACAGTCTCTGAAACATCTTTTTACTCATGGTAGATTGGCTAGTGCCAGTGTCCAGTTCAATGGCTACGGGTAAGCAATTCTATTTTATATTTAGCATTATAGGTGGACATTTCATCAAAAATGTGTGAACCCAGTGTATTTCAGCATCTGCCTCCTCTCTCTGTGGCTCGAAATAGCTTTGATCCATCATGGACCGATCTTCCTCTGCCACGAGGTGGTTAGCACGTTTTGCCGAGCTGCAGCTCATCTGCAAGCTCGTTGGAGGAGCTCCATTGTTCCACAGCTCTTGCAACCATACCCTTTGAAGCGGCATGAATAGGCTGAATGGAAGCCTCCACAAAGCCGTCAAGGTGGAATTGCCTTGCATTCATCCTTTGTTGCGGGCTCTGAGTCATCTGGTTCACCTGAGGCCTTCTGGCAGTTGCAGACTCGTGCGTTCTGCCCTGTACATTTCTGCTCGAAAACACAGTTCCAGTTAATTTATGAACATTGCTAGCACTTGTGTACTGAGAGATTTGTTTGCTGTTTTCACTGGTGGACATAAACGCCTGTGCTATCGCAGTGGCCTTAATGAGGGTAGGTGTCTCTACAGTCAAAATTTTCATAGGATGGTCTCGTGTCCAATACCCAGTACAAAAAATCTGAGCATTTGCTCCAGGTAGCCATTAAACTTACATTGTCCTGCAAGTTACCTTAGCTCAGCGACGCAGCTCGCCAATTCCTGACCTTCAGATCGCTGGCACATGTAGAACCGATAGCTCGCCATCAACACGCTCTTCCTCAGGTTAAGATGCTCCCAAACCAGTGTACAGTGCTCCTCATATGACATATCTGTGGGTTTCACCAGAGCCAGAAGAAACTTCATGAGGCTGTAGGTCGGTGCCCCGCACACCATGAGGAGCACCGCTCTCCTTTTTCCAGTGCTTCCTTCTCCATCCAGCTCGTTGGCTACAAAGTACTGGTCTAGCCGTGCGACATCCACTTCCCAGTCCACACCATCCGAGAAATTCTCCAGGATGCCCACAGTTTGGTGCATCTTTGCGTTGGATTCGTATACTCGTCGCCAGTTATTGTGTTCCAAACACAGATGAGACTGCACACAGGGAGGTTAAATTAACAGTGACCTCAGTCTTTATTAAGACACTCCAGAATGATTAACAGGCCTTAAAGGCCGGCTTATATACAGTGCTCTCAAGGGATGCTGGGATCCCTTGGGACTTCAGGGGATGCGCTGCGAGGTGTCGGAACATGGGAATGCATGCTATACAGATACACAACATGCAGGTCATCCAAGAACTAATTGAATGGAGGAACAGGCTTGATGGACTGAAATTCATATTTCCTTCTGACACTCTTTAACAAGGCATGATAAAGGCTCACTAATGATAGAAATGAAAAAACTACTTCACACCAATATTACAAATGATTCCCAAACACGAAAGACCCCTTGGAATGCCATTCTCCCGACCTTTCTCTTGGATGGGGGCTGCAAGTGCTGCTTGTACATTTTCATCGCCCCAAAAATCACAAGACACCAGGATATTAACTGTATTTCGTTTCGATTCTAAAATCCTGAGTTGGATTTGTTATTCGTTTTGAGCCAGTGTAAGTTTCGTGTTGAGCTCTTGAACCTGGGGCAGAGTCATTTTTAGAACGGTGATAACGTTTGGGCACAAGGATCTTTAGTCGGGCGTAATGGAACAAGGGTTTTCGGGAGGAGCGCTATTCAGTTCGTAACACTATTGTGCATGAATGTATTTAATGTTTTACGCCGGGTATTTGCTTCACAGCACATTAAAGGTGGCTCTGGATGTAAACACACAGAAAATTTGAAAGATTCTCCCGGGCACGTTGCCAATCTGTTGTCCTTCCAATAACGATTTGTTTAAGCGACAGCGAGTGCTTGATATCTCAAAGGTGATTTATTCTTCTTGGGGGAATGAAGGCTGCATGCTGTTACCCTGATTTTGAAGATGAAGCTTGGCTTGATTTATATTTCTGCTTCACAGAATATATCCAATGCAGAAATCACTCTTCTGCAACCGTCAGTAGAACAGGTCTTACTTGAGACATTATCCTGTGTCGTGTCTAATGGTCCTTATGGAATCAAAGTATCCAGGACCCGAGAAAAGGAAACTTGGAAATCAAAGATTGCCGTCGAAGTCGGCGAAGCTCCCAACAGTGTGATCAGCAACATAAACATCTCGAAACAAACCTGGCTAAGCGGTGTTGAGTTCTGCTCCGTGATGAGGCACCATTATTATAGCGACTATAAGAGATTCCATCCACAAGGAAAAGGATGAGCGGAGAAATTGTAGCAACAAGTGAGACGCTCTGACTATTTCCGTGCATGTGCTAATTGGCTCTATTAAGTGTGTTAATGGATTGCTCTGATAATTGAAATGGTAATTCCACTAAATAATCCGACTGGACCCGAAATTATGCACTTAAGTGGAATCTGGATAAGTCCATGAGGGAAAAAGGGAAATATATTTTATTTGTGTTGGATAAAATTAGCTGGACGAGGCTCGTTTGGAGCATAAACAACGATAATGACCAGTTGGGAAGAAAATGCTATGTTATTTTCCAGTCCGACTCCTAAAGGACCCAGAGAGAAGGATTGCATTCCCCTCTGCTCCGTGCTGCAAAGCCTGACAGGCCACAGAGGGGAAAAAGGGAATCCTTTAAAAATCAGCGCAAAGCACATTTCTCTCACATCTAACCACCGGTTTCTTTGTCTCTGGAATTATCCAGTTTATTGACCTTTAACGTAATTGTTCTGCAGCTAAAGATCCGCGGGAACCGGCCGTGTCTGTCCTCCTGCCCTCGGCAGAAGAAGTCTCCGTTCAAACTTTCTTTACCTTCAACTGCTTAATGAGAGGTTTCTCCCCCCAAGAGATCTTCGTCAAATGGACCATCAATGACAAGCCGATAGATTCCGGCAACTACAAGAACACCGAGGTGATGGCGGAGAACGGCAGCAGCTCCTTCTTCATGTACAGCCTGCTATCCATTGCAGCCGAGGAGTGGGCCAGCGGCGCCTCTTACTCCTGTGTGATGAGACATGAAGCGATCATCTTCAAGATCAACAACAAAACCGTTAATAAGTCCAGTGGTAAACTGACTTTTGTGAACATTTCATTAAAGCTGGTAGATACGGTGAATTATTGTCAATGAGAATCTCTCGATTGCATTTAAATTCTTAAATAAAATACTTTAAAGGCCTCTTCTTCCAACTGCGAGTTAAATACATAGCCACTCAATTAATATTGTTTTTCTACCCATTTTTGCGAACGCGGGAGGCTGCTAAACTGAAGCAGGCTATTTACAGGAGTCGGGTCCAAGGCTTGTACAGCCAAAGTTCCCAGCTCAGATAAACCACTGGTTGGAGACAGGGTGAAGCTCATTCATAACAAGTTTCCTCAATGTAACTTCAGCAAATTTCCTCCCACTGGAGGAATCTTTAACGTTCCCATTTCCGACAAACTAATGCAGCCATTTAGATATTGGCGTCCCTGTTTCTCATGTTGTCCATCCCTTCAGAATTGAGGCCAGTTTTATTTTGAAGCTTCGCATCTTCTGGAAACTGAAAAGAGGGCCAGACACGTATATGAACTGCACCTCCCATTATCACACCAGAAAGAGAGGACAGGGAATGGTTAACCCACTGTCCCTTCAACTCGCCAGCAGAGAGAGCGGAAAGGACAATTGTTAACCCAATGTACCTCACACTCAACCAGCAGAGATAGGGGAAGGACAATCGTTAACCCAATGTACCTCACACTCAACCACCAGAGAGAGGGGAAAGGACAAGTGTTAATCCAATGTACCTCACACTCAACCACCAGAGGGAGGGGTAAGGACAATTGTTAACCCAATGTACCTCACGCGCCCACCATCCGCCCCCCGTCCCTACCGCAGAGAGGGGAAGTCAACCAATCTCCATTCTGTGAACTCAGTCGCAACCAGTAAAATGATAGATTCCAACTCGCTGTCAGAAAACGTTAAACTTGCCGAATATGCA
Organism: Pristiophorus japonicus; assembly: GCF_044704955.1. Classification (NCBI taxonomy): domain Eukaryota; kingdom Metazoa; phylum Chordata; class Chondrichthyes; family Pristiophoridae; genus Pristiophorus; species Pristiophorus japonicus. Next base: position 64,033,159 of record NC_091999.1, read on the forward strand.
TCATATTGTATAATAAATGTTGTTCAACATTTTAGCTTTAACTAGTATTTGGTTAAATCTATATCAGTTATTCGTAAACTAACTGATTGAATTTTAATAGTCAAAATGTAAACTAGTTATTCAATCCTCTGCAGGTTTTTCATGGTTATCTCCAAGATAGGTCCGAGGCCCATCGTTGAATTGTTGAAATCCATCAACTGACATCGCATTGCGTCTCACACGGAAACACTTTTACATAGAGCGGGCGAGAATGCCTGTAAACGTGCGTGTGTGTCTTTATGTGAACGTGTGTTCGTTGTTGTGTGTAAATTTGCGTGGTTTTGTGTAAGTGCACACTTCCATACAAACACACTCAGACTTACAAATAAACAAACAATCTTCATACCAACACAGAATAATATAGGTATCCAGAATATAATGCACACTGTTATTGTCACACTCGGTTACTGGTACTCTCTAAAACTTTGAGTAAACATACACAGTCTTACACAAAGTACACAAACACACGCATTAACACACAGATTTACACACGCATAACCACACATATCAACACAAACACACATACACAAATCACACACACAGATACACACGCAGTTACACTCAAACTCACACAGTTACACATAAAAACACAAACATAGACCTCAACATACAAAAACGCTTACATATACACATAAGGTACATGCACATTGCTACACATAACACGCACACTTATATATGTAAATACACATATACAAAAACACACAAAGACTTACATATAAACATACACACACTTACATAAACACTCGCACAATTATATATAACACACACAGTTACATATTAACATAAACATTAAAACACAAACACAGGGAAAACGAAAACAAGAGATCATGATCCACACATATGCAAACAGTAAAGCGCACAAAACATATCAGGATATAAACATATGTGGAATTCAATGCACTTTTTATATAGGCACAGCATGGAACGATTGCACTGAATAAAAAATTCCTGAAAACATAATTCTCACTTTCTCAATTCCTACACTGAATCCATGTTCTTGTTGGAAACTGATACAAGTTAATTATGTTCAGAACACAGCCATAACAAGTAAATAAACAATATTATATGTCACAACTGATCACTTACCTTGTCTCCTTGACAGTCTCCAAATAAGTAGCTATCTAAACCTATCGTTAAATTATCGATATCAATCAGTAAACCTCCCTCGATCTTACATTATACTATTCCCGAATGGTAGAATGTAGAAAATTGATGCAAGATCAATTGAAGGCAACATTCATATTCATAAAGGAAGAATGACTGTGGAGGTAGGAACAGAGATAGATGGCCGAGAGTGATTAACATAACACAAGGTATATATTGACAATTAAATTAGAGAACAAAATAATAATTCATGGAAAAGAAAAGAGAATATATGATCACATGATATCTTGGTTTCATAAGCGATCTCGATATATTTCTATCTCTTCATCCCCGTAGATTCCTCAGACCACATCTCGAGTGAAGACTATGAGGATGAGTGCGACAACATCTGGACAACCGCTTCCACATTCATCATCCTGTTCTTCCTGAGAATTTCCTACAGCGCTGCCGTCACTCTGATGAAAGCGAGAAGATTCAATCCATTCACATCGATCTGTTTGAAGCGGTTTGACAAATCTCTGGATGTTTCATTGATAAAAAACCTTGCGATAAATGCCCCATACCACTAGATCTTCACTTCACTCTTTAATACCTCTTTTACAGGTCAACTGAACGGTTGAATTTCGGATGCCGTGGATTTTCCTCTCTGTTTATTAACAACTCTGTGTCCTGAAAATAAATATGTCCATCGTGATTCTCAGAGTAAAATGCTTCAATTAATAGATCCGAATCTGTAGCTGAGAATATCATAACCGGGATTTCCATCTTTCTGTTTGAAATGTGTGAGATAATCGTGGCCATAATGTAAATATATCTCAGAGTTTCACCGTTGTTTGAATATTTCTTGGGGAAAAAAGTCACTTTTCTAGTTCCTAATTCTCAATTATTCCCTTCCTTTTATGTTGATCCCTTATTTTCTCTCCCAGATGCCTGTTACATTTGTACAGATAGCCGGCCAGCTCAGACCACCGGTGTTGTGGTCTCAATGTGCTGTTATATTCACTTTGTGCTACATTTTTGAAAAACTTCTCTACAAATTGTTCTTTGCGAAATTGTTAATAAATCTGGAATGGCGATTGGACTAAGTTGGAAATGTTGTTGAATTCCTTTCTAGGAGGCTCATCCGCACCGTTGCAGATCCCATTACACTTTGTTTTATTTCCCTGACTGATATTTTTTAAACATCCTGTTTTGGTTTTGTTTCAATCCAAGTTCCTTCGGTTAAGGAGCCACTGTGCCACCCAGTGTCCCATCAGAATAAAGACACCTTTATCTCTGCCTTTGTAAGTCAAGTCCCAGAGTGCAATTGACAGCACAGCGACAACGCAGTACCTCTAACATTATGGTCTGTCACAGTAAATGTCAGGTTCTATTAAAGAGCAAGGGGAGAGGAAGAAGAATGGAAGAGCTGTAGTGGTTGGGGCTTCAATAGTCAGGGAAGCAGACAGTCGGTTCTGCGGCCGCAGCTGTGAATCCAGGATGGTATGTTGCCTCACTAGTGCTAGGGTCAAGGATGTCACCGAACGGTTGCAGGGCTTTCTGGGTGGAGGAGGATGAACAGCCAGAGGTCCTGATCCGTATCGGGACAAACGTCATGGGTAGTAAGAGGGATGAGGTTCTGCAGGCAGAATTTAGGGAGCTAGGAGACAGATTAAAAAGCAAGACCTCAAAACTAGTAATCTCCAGATTAATCCAGTTGTCAAGAGCTAGTGAGTACGGAAATAGGAGAATAGAGCAGGTAGATGTGTGACTGATTGAAATAGTACAAGAGGGAGGGCTTTCGAATCCTGAAGCATTGGAACCGCTTCTGGTGGAGGTGTGACCTGTACAAGCCAGAACGGGTTTCACCTCAACAGAGCCGGACCAATATCCACGCGGGTTGGTCGGGTGGGGTTGCGGGGGTTGAGAGGGGTTGCTCGTGCTGTTGCGGAGGGTTTAGATTATCTTGGCTTGGGAATAGGAACAGGAGAATAGATTCTCTTTGAAGGGGAATTAATAATGGAGCGCAGGGAAATGGCAGAGACGTTGAACAAATATTTTGTACCGGTATTCACGGTAGAAAACACCAAAAACATCCCAATAGTGGATAATCAAGGGGCTATAGGTAGCGAGGAACTTAATCCAATCACTATCATTAATGAAGTAGTATTAGGTAAAATAATGGGACTAAAGTTGGACAAGTCTCCTGGACCTGATGCATTATATCTTAGGATCTTTAGAGAAGTGGCTGCAGAGATAGTAGATGCATTTGTTGTAATCTACCAAAATTCCCTGGATTCTGGGGTGGTCCCATCAGATTGGAAAACCACAAATGTAATGCGACTATTTCAAAAATCAGGCAGCTACAAATCAGGAAACTAGACCAGTTAGCCAAATATCTGTCATTGTGAAAATGCTGGAGTCCATTATTAAGGAAGCAGTAGCGGGACATTTGGAAAGCAGGATCCAATCAAGAAGAGTCTGCATGGTTTTATGAAAGGGAAATCACGTTTGAAAAATTTGCTGGAGTGGGTAACGAGCAGGGTGGATAAAGGGTAATCATTAGATGTGTTGTATTTGGATTTCCAGAAGGCATTCGATAATGTACCACATAAGTGGTTACTGCACAAATTAAAAGCTCACCTGGTTGTGTAATATATTACCATTGATTGAAGATTGACTAACTAACAGAGCAAACCATACAATAGCCAAGAGATCAGGAGAAATGAAATGTGGAAGGAACATAGTTATGATTATACATTCTGGGGAGGTTTTCTTGGCAAGATATGCAGTTACTGTTGAAGAAGCTGGTAATGAGCAAGGGAATTGCAGCTGCAAAAATCCCCAACCACCTTTAAAGCTGGAGTAGCAGGAAGAGCTGCATCTGAGTTTCCTGTGGGCGGCTGGGCATGTGAGCCGCTCTTACGCCCGGATGAAACGTGCTGCAATAAGCACTGAGACACCGCCTACTTTTCAAATGCATCTGTTTGACGGACATTCCACCATTTGTTTCTGACAAACAGTTGGCCATATATGTTTGATGTGCTGTCGGCCGTGTTAGTATGACGTAGCCATGTTTCTGTGACGTCTCATTACATGAACTAATGTTTCTTTACAACCATTTAAATAAAACATGACTTAAATTCCCACAAAGGAAACAATTTTACTTTTTCAATAAAAACTAGCAAATAGGCGACAGAAATAAAGATACAGGCAGCCACGATTAAAGTGTTTGACAGGTTTGAGCCACAATGCCCTTCACACTACCCAGATGCTTTGTCGTTTGGCGAGTAGCACATGTGCGAACAGTCCTCCCATAGAGCACCGCGGCCCGGGGACCATATTGAGCCTTTTTTGGCCGCTTTGCATTGTGAAAGCTCTGTTATTCACGACTCCTTAAATCATTGAAAGGATGTGAGCTAAAGGAACCAGTGAATGCCAATTTATTCAAGCCCCCATAAGGCAATCAGAGCTCTCCGTATGAGCTAATAGCACTTGGCCAGATGTATTTCAGGTTAATCAAAGCATGGAAATTATATTATTGAGTCAGAGACCGGAAAGTAAGAAGAGCAAATTGTACAAAAATCTTTATTTTCCCCAGAGTCCCAGAAACATACAACTATTTTCTCTTTCATGTCCTCCCTCATTCGGTTGAGTGATTGCAAGACCACTGTTTTCAAGTTTGGAAAGTTACAGCTGTCTTTAGGTGAAATTTAAAGAAAGTAATGGGCCGGAGCCTTCCACGAGCAGAACAACACGATAAATATCCAGCTTTAAAGGAATACACGGGAGGAAATCACCCACAGAGGCAGAATATAGGAACTAGAACCTTTCCTATTAACTAAGCGACAAGCTGACCTTGGAGCTCCTGGAGCTGATCTGAACATCCATCCATCAAGTCAAGGGAAAACAGCTGATCAGAAGCAGAAAGGACAGTTTAGAAGTCAGTTCATTCGATGGTGGTCGATTCACAGGTCGATTTTCGGACCGATTGAATAATGCAACTTGTTTTCTCGGCCGCTCCTGGAATCATTTGGCTGACAATTGGATCCGAGGTTAATTTGGTATATTCTCTGTGTGTCTGAGCGCCTGACAGCGCGCTGCACACTGTGGCTGCATCTGCCCGCGATTCCAACAGGCAGGAGCTCCGCCGAACTGGCCAATGGCAGTTTTTGTACGGTGGTGATGTTGCTTTCCATCTCTGCATGTCTCAGGGCGCTGTAATACACGCCAGCGTCAGTAGGGTGCAGCCCGGAGATGTTTAAGCTGATGAATTTATTCGTGGTCTGGAGCTCTGCAGAGAAACGGGTTTGAGCAAAATCTGCATTATTCTCACCACCGTTCGAATATTGCCTCAGTGTAAACGTGGGCTGTGTGTCTGGGTGTTAGCAGTAGCAGAATAAATAATACAAGCTCCATGCAGTTTCATAATATAGCTTAAAGTCACCATTTCACCCTGTGCCTTAACTCCTGAGGACAGCTGGTGAGTGACAGAGTCTCCTTTACTCAGATCTGGGCAACTTGTTCAAACAGGAAAAGGTCAGACCGGGCTGTGATTACAATTCAGTTTCAACCCATATTAGAAATGATAGAAAAGATTAAATAGGTTTTGTCCACAATTATCTTTCAGAAATGTCCCACGCAACCCCGCTGCTGAGTCATCGCATTGTCGCTGCTGCTTTGTAAAAGGGGTTTGTATATTTAAAGACACCCATTCTAATACCCACTCTCAATATTCGTGTGTCGTGTCTCAGGATGCTCTCGGTTGTGCTGTGAAACCGTAGGTGGTGAGCTGGCAGCCAGTGTACGGCAACACTCCGAGCTGGGCTACACTCAGTGTACTTATACGGGAATGGTTTGGTTTTAAACACCAGTGCTGGGAATGAAACCTTTACCTGGTTATTGTGACTGAAATTTGCAGGATTGTTGATGGCTTTGTTTTATAGGGGGAGGGGCGCTTTTTAGCAATTTCCCGTTCGTCTATTTAATGTTCACGGGAGCAGAATGCGGGGAAATTGTACAAAAGGGCAGGGTGATTGGAGGCTGGGTTCAAACGCAGAGGATGAATGTTGGGCGGCTATAAATCGCCAGGGTGTGGTGCAGGGCAGATTCACGGCCCCCGAAGTGAGGTGTTGGACGGCATCAAACCACCAGACTGAGGTGTTGGGCGTGTTCATAGCGCTAGGGTAGGTGTAACGTGAACCAATAGCCCCAGGGTGAGATGTATGGCGTGTTTAGACCCCCAGGGTGAGATGTAGGGCGATTTCAGTGCCCTAAGGGTGAGGTGTGGAGCTGGTGCAGAGCACCAGTATGAGGTGTAGGGCGGGTTCAGACCCCTAAGGCGAGGTGTAGGCCGGGTTCTTTTTAATAAAAGATCAACATCAGCATGGCCGGAAAAAATGTCCTTACAACTTTCACTCATATTAGAAATGGATATGGCGCAGAAATCAAATAAAGTACAGGCGGATTCGATTTATTGTTCGCCCCGTTAATATCGATCTCTACCATTGGTATAATTAATGGCATCAGAAATCAGATCTCAGTGTGTGTCATTGATTCACATTTTAATGTCGTGTTTTCGATTCGCCACACTCTTCTAGTCACGTGTTCTGTCCACAGTTTACTAACCAAAGCCATCGTTCGATATGACTGATGTCTTTTTTTGATGATTGTGCCCGAAGTACCGACCCAACCCATTTGCGGATTTCACACATTAATCTTCAATTCATTCCACAATTTGCACAACTTTTGGAATAAAGCAGAATTTAACACAATGCCCGGGATCTGATCCACAATATGTATATTGTGACCTGACACCATCTACAGATATTCAGTGAATTGTTCAGATCTCGGGGGAAAGTGTGGGATATTCACTGACCTGATGCAGTTCCTCCTTATGGGAAGCTGGGTTAGAGCAGTCCTGAAATAATATGCCGAGCAGCAGCAAAGGTTTTACTAAAGACAGAGAGAAGGAAGTTCGTAGCATTATGGATAAAGAGTGGAGACAGGGGAAGAGAAGGTACATACAGGCACGGAAGTAGCATCGAAAGACAAAGGGTGAATTGTGGCACCACAGACATGATTTCTGAAGTTAATTTTATTATAACTACGAGTTGAAATCACAAACTAATATTAATCCGCCGTTTTACTCTCGCTGCATAGAGATAAATCACGAAGGAATTATTTTCAAGTGGCAGGCGTTTGTGTTAATACTTTCCTCTTCAACCATCATTTCAGGAACTGCCTGTTCCACTGTGCCGTGGTGTCTCCATGGTAACATTAAATAATAGTAATAGTCATCATATTCATCGTCACCATCATCTCAAACAAAATAACCATCATCGCCACCATTACACATTTAACCAATAATAACATCTGGGTTACAGCAGTGAAGGGGAGAATGGATTTTCACTGAGAAAGAAATACTTATTAAGAAGTGATATAATAAGAACATAAGAACATAAGAAATGGGTACAGGATTAGGCCATGCAGTCCCTCGAGCCTGCTCTGCCATGCAATAGATCAATGCTGATCTGATCATGAACTCAACTCCACTTCCCTGCCTGCTTCCCATAACCCATCATCCTCTTTATCATTTAAGTAACTATTTATGTCTTAAATTTATTTTATGTCCCAGCATCCACAGTTCCCTGCGGCAGCGAATTTCACAGATTTTCAACACTCTGAGAGAAGAAATGACTCCTCATCTCTGTTTTAAATGCGCAGCCCCTTATTCTAAGATCATGCCCTCTAGTTCTACTCCACCCCATCAGTGGAAACATCTTCTCTGCATCCACGTTGCCAAGCCCTCTCATACTCTTATACGTTTCGATAAGATCACCGCTCATACTTCTGCATTCCAATGAGTAGAGGCCCAATCTACTCAACGTTTCCTCAGAAGTCACCCACTCATCCCCGGAATCAACTTAGTGAAGCTTCTCTGAACTGCCTACAAGCAAGTATATCTTTTCGTAAATATGGAAACCAAAACTGCACACAATATGTGGCCTCACCAATATTCTGTACAGCTGTAGCAAGACATCCCGGCTTTTATACTCCATCCCCTTTGCAATAAAGGCCAAGATTCCATGGGCCCTCCTGATCACTTGGTGTACCTGCATACGATCGTTTTGTTTTTCATGCACCAGCACCTTCTCTTCCCGCTGAACTGTGGCACTTTGCAATCTTTCTCCATTTACATAAGAACTTGCTCGTTGGTTTGTTCTGCAAAAGCGCTTGACCTCCCACTTCCCAGCATTATACTCCATCTGCCAAATTCTTACCCATTCACTTAGCCTGTCTATGTCCTTTCGCAGTTTTTTGTGCCCTCCTCACACATTGCTTTTCCTCTCATCTATTTATCATCAGCAAAATTGAATACTTTACTCTCAGCCCCTTCCTCCTAGTTGTTAATATAGATTGTACATATCTGAGGTCCCAGCACTGATGCATGCGGCGCCGCACTGGTTGCCAACCAGAGAATGAACAATTTTTCCCGACTCTCTGTTTTCTGTTAGTAAGCCAATCCTCTATCCATGCTAATATATTACCCCAACCCCTTGAACTATTATCTTGTTCTGTAATCTTTTATGTCAAATGGCTTCCGGAAATCCAAATACATCACATCTTCTGTTGCCCATTTATCCACCCTGTTCGTTAGATCCTCAAAGAATTCCAGCAAATTTGTCAAAAATGATTTTGCTTCATAAATCCATGGTGACTCTGCTTGACCGAATTTTGCTTTTGCAAATGTCCTGTTACTGCTTCTTTCATAATGGACTCCAACATTTTCCCAACCACAGATGTTAGGCTAATTGGTCTATAGTTTTCTGCTTTTTGGCTGACTCCTTTTTTAAACAGGGATTTTACATAATGATGAGGAGCAGTGCGAGATGGTTCCACATTACATTCCCTGAGTCTGAAGCTATGCGGTCCTGGAAACCCTCTGTCGGAACAGAAATAGAGTACCATGCCACACTGCCCTGCTGATCCAAACAATGCTAAACAGGGATCTGCAGCAGCAATCTCTCCAATAAAACAGGGCATGCAAGCAGTTTAAGGGCGCCCATGAACAGACTAACTATTTGTACTACGTCGCCCTTCTGCGCATATGCACATTAATGTGTCTGTGTGTGTGTATGTGCGTGTGTGTGTGTGTGTGCGTGTGTGTGTGTGTGTGTGTCTGTGTATGTGTGGCTGAGTGCATGTCTATATGTCTATGGATGTCTATGTGTGTGTGTGAGTACGGCTGTCTGTGCATGTGTGTATGTGTATATGTATGTCTATTTGTCCGTGTTGCCAATGCACTATGCCATAGTTGTATGATCGGCAGGAGTGAGCTCTCTGATCACTTTACAAAGATCATGATCTCTATGTACAGTGGTGGCTGTTTAGAGAGGTAAAAATGGGCGGGAAGAAGAAATCCCAGCCAAGCTGATAAGATCCCCGTCCTATTTGAGTTTTCCACTTCAGGCCTGGTAAAGGCAGTGATGACAGTATCTTTTTCCTGGAGTTTAGACTGTAACAATTGAAGTGAAACTCTTCCTGTCTCTGATTATTGTCCTGAACAGAGTTTGTGATATTTTGAACCATTCTATAAGATTCTCCAGTTCTCATACAACTTCTCGTTTCCATCTACGGGTGCTTCTTCTCTACCTGTTTCTCTGTCTAACCTGCTGTGTGTCTGCTGTTTATTTTCAGGGATGACGAGCGGAGACTCTGTGTCCCAAGGAGTCGGGTCAGAGTTGGGTGCAGATTCAGCAATAAATTGCAGTTACTCTGTATTGGCTACAAGCTATGGCCTGTTCTGGTATAGAAACATAGAAACATAGAAAATAGGTGCAAGAGCAGGCCATTCAGCACTTCTAGCCTGCACCGCCATTCAATGGGTTCATGGCTGAACATGAAACTTCAGTACCCCTTTCCTGCTTTCACGCCATACTCCTTGATCCCCCGAGTAGTAAGGACTTCATCTAACTCCCTTTTGAATATATTTAGCGAATAGGCCTCAACTACTTTCTATTGTAGAGAATTCCACAGGTTCACCACACTCTGTATGAAGAAGTTTCTCCTCATCTCGGTCCTAAATGGCTTACCCCTTATCCTTAGACTGTGATCCCTGGTTCTGGAATTCCCAAACATTGGGAACATTCTTCCTGCATCCAACCTATCCAAACCCGTCAGAATTTTAAACGTTTCTATGAGGTCCCCTCTCACTCTTCTGAACTCCAGTGAATACAAGCCCAGTTGATCCAGTCTTTCTTGATAGGTCAGTCTCACCTTCCCGGGAATCAGTCTGGTGAGTCTTCGCTGCACTCCCTCAATAGCAAGAATGTCCTTCCTCAAGTTAGGAGACCAAAACTGTACACAATACTCCAGGTGTGGCCTCACCAAGGCCCTGTAAACTGTAGCAACACCTCCCTACCACTGTACTCAAATCCCCTCGCTATGAAGGCCAACATGCCATTTGCTTTCTTAACCGCCTGCTGTACCTGCATGCCAACCTTCAATGACTGATGTTCAATGACATCCAGGTCTCGTTGCACCTTCCCTTTTCTTAATCTGTCACCATTCAGATAATAGTCTGTCTCTCTGTTTTTACCACCAAAGTAGATAACCTCGCATTTATCCACATTCTACTTCATCTGCCACGCATTTGCGCACTCACCTAACCTATCCAAGTCACTCTGCAGCCTAATAGCATCCTCCTCGCAGCTCACACTGCCACCCAACTTAGTGTCATCCGCAAATTTGGAGATACTACATTTAATCCCCTCGTCTAAATCATTAATGTACAATGTAAACAGCTGGGGCCCCAGCACAGAACCCTGCGGTACCCCACCAGTCACTGCCTGCCATTCCGAAAAGTACCCATTTACTCCTACTCTTTGCTTCCTGTCTGACAACCAGTTCTCAATCCACGTCAGCACACAACCCCCAATCCCATGTGCTTTAATTTGCACATTAATCTCCTGTGTGGGACCTTGTCGAAAGCCTTCTGAAAGTCCAAATATACCACATCAACTGGTACTCCTTTGTCCACTTTACTGGAAACATCCTCAAAAAATTCCAGAAGATTTGTCAAGCATGATCTCTCTTTGACAAATCCATGCTGACTTGGACCCATCATGTCACCATTTTCCAAATGCGCTGCTATGACATCCTTAATAATTGATTCCATCAAATTACCCACTACTGAGGTCAGGCTGACCGGTCTATAATTCCCTGCTTTCTCTCTCCCTCCTTTTATAAAAAGTGGGGTTACATTGGCTACCCTCCACTCGATAGGAACTGATCCAGATTCAATGGAATGTTGGAAAATGACTGTCAATGCATCCGCTATTTCCAAGGCCACCTCCTTAAGTACTCTGGGATGCAGTCCATCAGGCCCTGGGGATTTATTGGCCTTCAATCCCATCAATTTCCCCAACACAATTTCCCGACTAATAAAGATTTCCCTCAGTTCCTCCTCCTTACTAGACTCTCTGACCCCTTTTATATACGGAAGGTTGTTTGTGTCCTCCTTTGTGAATACTGAATCAAAGTACTTGTTCAATTGGTCTGCCATTTCTTTGTTCCCCGTTATGACTTCCCCTGATTCTGACTGCAGGGGACCTACGTTTGTCTTTACTAAACTTTTTCTCTTTACATACCTATATAAACTTTTGCAATCCGCCTTAATGTTCCCTGCAAGTTTCTTCTCGTACTCCATTTTCCCTGCCCTAATCAAACCCTTTGTCCTCCTCTGCTGAGGTCTAAATTTATCCCAGTCCCCAGGTTCGCTGCTATTTCTGGCCAATTTGTATGCCATTTCTTTGGCTTTAATACTATCCCTGATTTCCCTTGATAGCCACGGTTGAGTCACCTTCCCTTTTTTATTTTTACGCCAGACAGGAATGTACAATTGTTGTAATTCATCCATGCGGTCTCTAAATGTCTGCCATTGCACATCCACAGTCAACCCCTGAAGTATCATTAGCCAATCTATCTTACCCAATGCACGCCTCATACCTTCAAAGTTACCCTTCTTTACGTTCTGGACCATGGTCTCTGAATTAACTGTTTCATTCTCCATCCTAATGCAGAATTCCACCATGTTATGGTCACTCTTCCCCAAGGGGCCTCGCACAATGAGATTGCTAATTAATCCTCTCTCATTACACAACACCCAGTCTAAGATGGCCTCCCCGCTAGTTGGTTCCTCGACATATTGGTCTAGAAAACCATCCCTTATGCACTCCAGGAAATCCTCCTCCACCGTATTGCTTCCAGTTTGGTTAGCCCAATCTATGTGCATATTAAAGTCACCCATTATAACTGCAGCACCTTCATAGCATGCACTCCTAATTTCCTGTTTGATGCCCTCCCCAACATCACTACTACTGTTTGGAGGTCTGTACACAACTCCCACTAACTTTTATTGCCCTTTAGTGTTCTGCAGCTCTACCCATATAGATTCCACATCATCTAAGCTAATGTCTTTCCTAACTATTGCATTAATCTCCTCTTTAAACAGCAATGCTACCCCACCTCTTTTTCCTTTTATTCTATCCTTCCTGAATGTTGAATACCCCTGGATGTTGAGTTCCCAGCCCTGATCATCCTGGAGCCACGTCTCCGTAATCCCAATCACATCATATTTGTTAACATCTATTTGCACAGTTAATTCATCCAGCTTATTGCGGATACTCCTTGCATTAAGACACAAAGCCTTCAGGCTTGCTTTTTTAACACCCTTTGTCCTTTTAGAATTTTGCTGTAAAGTTGCCCTTTTTGTTCTTTGCCTTGGGTTTCTCTGCCCTCCACTTTTCCTCATCTCTTTTCTGTCTTTTGCTTTTGCCTCATTTTTGTCTCCCTCTGTGACCCTGCATAGGTTCCCATCCCCCTGCAATATTATTTTAACTCCTCCCCAACAGCACTAGCAAACACTCCCCCTTGGACATTGGTTCCGGTCCTGCCCAGATGCAGACCGTCCGGTTTGTACTGGTCCCACCTCCCCCAGAACCGGTTCCAATGCCCCAGGAATTTGAATCCCTCCCTGCTGCACCACTGCTCAAGCCATGTATTCATCTGCTCTACCCTGCGATTCCTACTCTGACTAGCACGTGGCACTGGTAGAAATCCCGAGATTACTACTTTTGAGGTCCTACTTTTTAATTTAGCTCCTAGCTCCTTAAAATCTTTTCGTAGGACCTCATCCCTTTTTTTACCTATGTCGTTGGTACCAATGTGCACAGCGACAACTGGCTGTTCTCCCTCCCACTTCAGAATGTCCTGCACCCGCTCCGAGACATCCTTGACCATTGCACCAGGGAGGCAACATACCATCCTGGAGTCTCGGTTGCGGCCGCAGAAACGCCTATCTATTCCCCTCACCATCGAATCCCCTATCACTATCGCGCTCCCAATCATTTTCCTGCCTTCCTGTGCAGCAGAGCCAGCTACGGTGTCATGAACTTGACTGCTGCTGCCCTTCCCTGGTGAGTCATCCCCCCGAACAGTACTCAAAGCAGTGTATCTGTTTTGCAGGGGGATGACCACAGGGGACCCCTGCACTATCTTTCTTGCACTGCTCTTCCTGCTGGTCTTCCATTCCCTATCTGGCTGTGGACACTTCTCCTGCGGTAAGACCAACTCACTACACGTGATACTCACGTCATTCTCAGCATCGTGGATGCTCCAGAGTGAATCCACCCTCAGCTCCAATTCCACAACGCGGATCGTCAAGAGCTCGAGGCGGATACACTTCCCACACACGTAGCGCCCAGAGACACCGGAAGTGTCCCCGAGTTCCCACATGGTACAGGAGGAGCATATCACGTGACCGAGCTCTCCTGCCATGTCTTAACCTTAGATACCCTTAAATTGGTAATAACAATGCTAAAGTTCACTTACTGATATAAAAAAGAAAAGAAAATTTACTCACCAATCACTAGCCAATCACTTACCCCATTGGCTGTGACTTCACTTTTTGATTCCTTTCTACTTCTATTTTGCTTTCTCTCCCGCTGTAGCTGCAGCGGTACGCTGGCTCTCGCTCTCCCGCTGGGCCTTTTATAGGTCGCTCCCCTCTCACCAACTGCCGCTGGCTCTCGATCTCCCGCTGGGCTTTTGACAGGTCGCTCCCCTCTCACCAACTGCTGTTGGCTCTCGCTCTCCCGCTGGGCCTTTTATTGGTCGCTCCGCTCTCACCAACTGCCGCTGGCTCTCGCTCTCCCGCTGGGCCTTTGACAGGTCGCTCCCCTCTCACCAACTGCTGTTGGCTCTCGCTCTCCCGCTGGGCCTTTTATAGGTCGCTCCCCTCTCACCAACTGCCGCTGGCTCTCGCTCTCCCGCTGGGCCTTTGATAGGTCGCTCCCCTCTCACCAACTGCCGCTGGCTCTCGATCTCCCGCTGGGCTTTTGACAGGTCGCTCCCCTCTCACCAACTGCCGCTCTGCAGATTCCCCACCAAGCCCCCCAGTATCTGATCGGAGCCGATAGTTAAGGCATTTGAACACTTCAGCAGGAATCTCAACCGGACACAAAGAACTTTTCACTTATCCATGAAAGGCATTAAGATCAGAAACAGTGCCGTGTATTACTATGTGCGATGACCCATAGTGAATAAGAATCCCTCGGGCCTCATGCATAAACAGGTCACAGGTCAGCAAATGTGGGCTCTGGAAAAATGCCAGCGATTGAATCCTACAGAGTTTGTTGAGGAAATAAATGTGAAAGTACAACCTGATCCGAGAGGTATTCTTCAGTTAAAGTCATTGCTGTCAGTGTTGGGAAACGTGAAATATCTCTAGCATTTTATTGTACCATCAAATTCAGACATTTCCACTCCAGTAATACACAACCCTGCAGATCTCTCTGATTGCTAACAGGCTCAATCTGTGAAAGTAAAAGTCCTGGGTGATGCAGATCTGACATTTGAGTCTTTCAAAAGTGATCTAATCTCTAAGTCGGCCTCGGGGGCGGGAAAATTCAGAGCTTCTGGGATGCTAATACCACAAGTAGTGACTGATTGAACTCAGCTCTTTACTGGTATCGTATCCCGGTTTTACTATTATCGTGTCCTAGTGGCTTTAAGACTGTAACTATTAATGATGCTGATGAATTGGACGATATTCATTAATACTAGGGCTTGAAATTAATTTGGAATTATTTACTTTTTCACCTTAATTATGGAGAGATCTATATATCTATTGATAGAGACATTGAGGTCGACCGAAAGGTATACAAAGCCAGAAACGCAGTCCGATTGACAGAGACACGGTGCAGGAGTGTGAGACAGATAGAAAGACACACAGGCACTGACTGGGAAGGAAAGAGTTTGGAGGGAGCCATCAGTAATTGGTCCTCAACTGACAGTGATTCGTCCACAGCTGGCGTTGGATTTGAGAGAACATCCAATCCAAGCCCTGAGTAACGCACCTCAGTTTTGAAATAAATGATGACTGCCGCTGATTTGGGTTTGCTCTTTATTATCAGACCAAAAACGGCAACATATTTAAAACATTCAATTATTGTACATCGAAATCTAAACTAGACACCATGTGTTCCCCATGTTCACTACTGATAATAATTGCCATGCTGCCCGGTGAGTCTATGTTTAAAGGGTCAGTTTGTGTTCCATGGGTTATATTTACTATCAGACTTTTAACACATTCTGTATTTTGTTCCAGGAAGGAGTGGCGAAGATTCAGTGTCCCAGCATCCGTCTGAAGTAATGATTCAGGAGGGTCAGACCTTAAAACTGAACGGTAATTACTCAGCAGCGTACACTGCCCCAATTCTCTTCTGGTATGTCCAGTATCCCGGGGAAGCTCCGAGATATTTACTGAACAGATACGGCAAGGGGAATAGGGATCAGTCTCCTGATTTTCCAGGACGGTTTTCTGCTGCTTTGGACCAAGACTAGTAAAGAGTTCCTTTAAATATATCCGGGGCTCTTGTCTCTGAATCTGCCGTGCATCACTCTGCGCTGACCCCCACACTGCTACACGGGCGCAGTCAGTCCGTACAAAACAAGCAATGGAATTTAATTACCTCTCACTGAATCAGCTCTGAGACCCGGCATTGGTATGTTACAATAGAAATCAAACAATAAAACGAAAACGCTCGATAATATATAGCTGGGTAGATAACTAACTAGATAGACCGGCAGATAGCTAAATACACAGTCTCTCTCACTCTCTCTCTTTCTCTCTCTCTCTGTCTCTCTCTCTCTCTATCTCTTCACCCAATGATCCCTTCCTCCTTTCTTTGAAATTATCATCAGATGCAGACAAAAGTGTTAATTCATGCTGCGGCGTCTGCAACGTGTTTCACTGCTCAGTAACGGCGTTGTAATGATTAGTTTCGCAGCTGAATGATGAAATAATTGGACACTAGCGCTGTTCCAACCATCACCCGAGTTCCAGACTGCAATTACTCCAACAGGTTATCAAGATCGCGAAGTGCATAAAAAAGTTAACTCTGATTATTACTTTAAATGAAACCGCGTAAGTAGAACCTGAGGACGCAAGTTCAAAGTATGAAAGGTCAGCTTAGGACTGATGCTGAAAATTCTTCAGACGCAATATGATTTACCGAGTTTCTCTTTTATTCTTTCTTCCCCTCCCCCTTTCAGTGCTCCATAAGAATCTTTTCATTCGGAACAATCGCCAGTTCTGATGAAGGTTCATCTACCTGAAAGGTCAACTCTGTTTCTCTCTCCACAGATGCTGCCTGGCCCTCTGAGATTTCCAGCATTTTATTTTTTATGTCAGATTCTATCATCCGCAGTATTTTGCTTTTGTATTATGATTTACCTCTTGGTGTTCGCGCCATCGCATTCTGCTCAAACCTGCCAGTGACTCTCCATTTTATTGAGGTTAAAAGAGTTCTTTTAATTTACCACATCATTGTGTTCAAATCCTTCATGGCTCGCTTCCCGTCTACATCCCCCTTTTATCGGCTATGGTTTGTTATAATGGTCAGCAAGCAGCTCCTTTAATGGGAAGCTCCCGCACAG
Source organism: Pristiophorus japonicus (assembly GCF_044704955.1). NCBI lineage: Eukaryota > Metazoa > Chordata > Chondrichthyes > Pristiophoridae > Pristiophorus > Pristiophorus japonicus. The sequence goes on from NC_091999.1 coordinate 64,050,283, forward strand.
CTGCCAGAACAACATTAATTGTTTCCTTCACTGCTCTCGCTTTACAAATTGACCCTGTTAAAGAGGTAACATAGACAGATTTTTGAGCGATAAGGGAATAAATGGTCATGGGGAGAGCGCAGGGAAGTGGAGCTGAGTCCATGATCCGATCAGCCATGATCTTGTTGAATGACGCAACAGGCTCAAGGAGCCAGGTGGCCTAATCCTGCTTCTATTTCTTGTGTTCTTATAACATTTGCCACCTAGCTACATACGGAGATATTAGGGCAGATATTTAGGGGTGGAATTCCAGAGTTTAGGGCCGAGGCAGGTGAAGACACGGCGGCTAATTTTGGAGCGATTAAATTGGGATTGCACAAGTGGCCAGATATTGAAGGAGCAGACAGGTCGTGGAGGGTTGTCGGTTTCAACAGTCTGAAATTAATGCAACTGCATCTTAAACCTTTCCTTTCGTTATTAATTATAGGGATATGGATTTCACTGGCATGTCAGCATTTATTGCCCATCCCTTGGTTTCCCCTTGAGAAATTGCTGGTGAGCCATCTGCTTTTCGAACCACTGCAGTTCTGCTCCTTCCAAGCGTTTGATACAACTGGGGGGCATGCAGGGCCATTTCAAAGAGCTAAATCACGTTGAGTATGGGACTGGAGTCACTTTTGGGGTAAGGACGGCTGATTTCTTTCCCTGACGGGACATTAGTGTACCCGTTGGGGTTTTTGCCAATGCCGATCACTTTATGGTCACTTTTTCTGATACCAGCCTCTCATTTATTTTTTAAAAATCGGAATTTAAATTCCCAAACTACGCAGGTACCATTTTAATTCGTGCAATAAACTGCTTCGCCCAGGCCTCTGGATTACAAATGGAGTAACATAACGAAAATACAGCTGCAACATTTTTAAGGCGTAATGTTCTCTGCCTCAAACACTATTTGTGGCAAAATGTCCCATGCTCCAACAACTCCCACGCTCGCGTCCATGCATATATTTTTCTGAGCTTCTGTCACTCTCTTGTTAATATGTTGAATTTTATGATCTTTCTTTACCGATTCCCACAAGCAGAGGAATCAGTCTTTTCATCTTCTCTCCAGTAAAGCTACTTTACAACAAAAACTCGATTAGATCGCTTAAACTTATTAGCTTCAATCGAAATCTCAAGTCTCCAATCATAAATGCAGTTACAATTGCTAGGTTCGTCTTTGTCCATATCAGTAGTTAAAGCTTCTAACTTTAATATGATTTCTATAATGGGCCATCTTGCTCTACAGATATCAATCTTACAGTGGAACAACCAGCCCAGCAGTAAGAGTACTAGACCAGTAACTCGCAGTTCGTAAGTTCGAAGCTCCCCAAGCCGTGAAACTGATGTAAAATACAGCTGAAAATATGTGAGTTGCCAAAAGGAAAGTAGGATGAAAGCTGACGGATGGTTGTTAAAAACCACAATTGGTTGAATAATATCTTTCATTGTAGGGAATCTGTTCCTCACTTAACCTGCTTCTCTGCTAATACACTCAAGGCGCCAGGGGATTGGCTAGTAAAACCTCGCTGTAGTCATTCACCTCCCAGGGACAAAGAACATTTTGAGCCCTAAAAATTTAGTTGTCCGAGTACAGCAATCACTAAAAGCTAGCGGACTGGACAGCTACACAGGCTCTCGTATGGACTGTTCAGCCACCAAAGAACTCACTTCCGGAGTGGAAGCAAGTCTTTCTCGATTCCAAGGGACTGCCTATGATGATGATGATGATGATGATGATGAACACATTTAACACAGAATTTGACAGATTTTTGATCGATGAGGAAATAAAAGGGTCAGGGGGAGCAGGCAGGGAACTGAGTCCATGATCAAATCAACCATGATCTTATATATTGTGGAGTAGGCTTGTGGGGCCAGGTGGCCTCCTCCTGTTGCTATTTCTTATGTTCTTGTGTAACTCCGTGCTTCGAATCCGAAGCTCCCCTGTTTACCCTGGCACCCAGAAGAGCAGATACAGGACATTGAAAAACTAACTCCTACAAGACGATGGAAACCTACTTCTGCCGATGGCATCTCCGGCCAAACCCGGAAAAGATTGTCACCTCGGCATTCCACCTTCACACCAATCAAGCATACCAAGCTTTGAAAGGCTCCTTATGTGGAATAGCGGTAAACGATGCCAAAAAAAACCCCTCCTATTTAGGATTCACGCTGGATCACACGCTGTCATATAGACAACATCTCCAGTGCCTTGGCAAGAAACTGAAGAGTAGAATGAACATGATCGAGAAACTCGCCGGAACCACATGAGGATCAGACCCTCAAGCCCTCCCCCTCCCCCCGTACTACAGCACTCGCACTGGTTTACTCTGCAGTGGAGTTCCGCTTTCCGGCTTGGATATCAATTTCGGTTGTTAAATCCGTTGATGTCCAGCTGAATTCTACTATGAGAATAATCAGCGGTACGCTTTTATCGACACAAACACCTTGGCTCCCCGTGCTTACAAACATTGCACTACCACACACACGTCGCAAATAATTATTCTCCAGAAAATACATGCTGATACAAAAATATGCTGATCCAGGCAGAATTGAACAATCTGCTACCAACCCGTCTTAAATGTAGAAGGCCATTTTGGGGCACTAGCAAAGCCCCTCAACGATCTCCCCTCAGCCTTAACGACCGATGGCCAAATGCCTGGTAGAACTGAAATGGATTCCTTATAGTAAACCCCACAGTACATCCTGTAGAATCTGAACTTCATCACAAAGAGTGCGGGACCATGTAACTGCCTCAGAACTGGTCATGATAGATGCAGCCTCCATCAATATAGGAGAAATATTAATGCAACCCCATCAGGCCACAGTGGAGCTACAAAGCAGACTCAGGAGCACATTATTGAGTACTTGGATACTGACATTTGTAATTTGATACTACCTAACGAATTAGAGGAGGCATACGGAGAGAGAGAGAAGCAATGGGAAATCAGATAGAGAAACACTGCGACATTCAGAATTAGAGGGAAAACGATAGGTATTTAGATAGAGAGACACTGAGAGTCAGACAGGGAGAAAAACAGGAGTGATCAGATAGAGAGACACGGAGACAGTCAGACAGGGAGAAGATCAGGCGTAGTCAGATAGTAAGACATTGAGGTAATCTGACAATGAGACAGAAACAGTGGGTGATCATACAGAGAGAAACTGAAACAGTCAGGCACAGACAGTAACAGGGTGTAATCATAGAGCGAGAGACATTGACATAGTCAGACACACAGAGAACAGGGACTAATCAGAGAGGGCAACAATGTGACAATCAGACAGAGATAGAGAGAGAGAGGAGTAATCAGATAGAGACACGCTGAGGCAGTTAGATTCAGAAAGCCAGTCGCAAATATTAATCAGATAGGGAGACACTGAAATAGCCAGACAGAGAGTGAGAAGCAGGGAGTAATGAGATAGAGATATACTGCGACAGTCATACAGAGATAGAAACAAGGGGCAATCATATAGAATCTCACTGAGACACAGTCGGACAGAGAGCGAGAGAGACGCAGGATGTATTCAGCTAGAGAGACATTGAGACATACAGAAAGAGAGAGAGAGAGAGAGAGAACGAGAGAGAAATAGAGAGAGAGAAATAGAGAGAGAGAGAAAGACAGAGAAATAGAGAGAGAGAGATAGAGTGAGAGAGATGGAGAGAGAGAGATAGAGAGAGAGAAATAGAGAGAGAGAGAGAGAAAGAGAGAGAGGTAGAGAGAGAGAGAGAGAGAGACGCAAGGGATAATCTGATAGATATACACTGGGAATGGCAGACATAGAAAGAGACTCTGAGATACCGACAGAGAGAGAAAAACGGGTTAATCAGATGGATTGTAACTGAGACAGTCAAACAGCGTGAAGCACGGAGTAATCAGTTAGAGAGACTCTGACACTGTGAGACCGAATGATAAACAGGGATAATCAAATAGAGAAATACTGAGACAGACAGACACAGAGAGACACAGTAGTAAATTAGATAGGTTTACAGCCAATCATAGAAATATAGAAAATAGTTGCAAGATTAGGCCATTCGGCCCTTCGAGCCTGCACCGCCATTCAATACGATTATGACTGATCATTCCCTCAGTACCCTTTTCCTGCTTTCTATCCATACCCCTTGATCCCCTTAACCGGAAGGGCCATATCGAACTCCCTGTTGAATATATCCAATGAACTGACATCAACAACTCTCTGCGGCAGGGAATTCCATCGTTTAATAACTCTCTGAGTGAAGAAGTTTTTCCTAAATGGCTTACCCGTTATCCTAAGACTACGTCCCCTGGTTCCGGTCTTCCCCAACATTGGGAACATTCTTCCTGCATCTTAGCTGTACAGTACCGTCAAAATCTTATACGTTTCTATGAGATCCCCTCCCATCCTCCTAAAGTCCAGTGAATAAAGGCCCAGTTGATCTTGTCTCTTCTCGTATGACATTAATGACAGAAGGAGGCGTTAATTGAATAGAGAAACACCGAGACAGTCAGACACAGAGAGAGAGAAACAGGGGTTAATCAGATAGTGAGACAGTGAGTCAGGCCGAGAGGGAGAAGCAGGTAATATTCAGATAGAGAGATATTTTGACAGAGAGAGAGAGAAAAATGGTCAATCAGAAAGATAGGTACTGTGGTAACAGACACAGAGAGAGAGAAGGAGGGAGTATTCAGAAAGAGACGCTGAGATTGTCAGACACAGAGAGAAAAACAGATGAATCAAATGGAGTGAAACTGCGACAGACAGAGATAAAATCAGGGAGTGATCAGATTGTGAGACTCTGAGACAAAAAGACCGGAAGACAAACAGTGTTAATCATACATAGATATACTGAGACAGACAGGTAGACAGACGAGCAGCGGTAAATTAGATAGTGACACTGAGAGAATCAGATACTACGAGACAGAACCAGGGGTTAATCGAATAGAGATATTGAGATAATCAGACAGAGAGAGGGAGAACAGGGGAAATCAGACAAATACATTTCGCTACAGTCAGGAGGATAGAGAAACAGGAGGTAATCAGATAGAGGCAGTGAGACAGTCAGACAGAGAGGGTCAAGCAGGTAATATTCAGATAGAAAGATATTTTGACAGACAGACAGAGAGAGAAACAGGGGATAATGAGAAAGTGAGGTACTGAGGTAACAGACACACAGAGAGAGAAGGATGGAGTATTTAGATAGGGACACTGATAGTGTCAGACACAAAGAGAAAAACAGATTAATCAGATGGAGTGAAACGGCACAGTCAGGGAGATAAAATCAGGCACTGATCAGATATGGAGACTCTGAGACAGAAAGACCGAAAGACAAACAACGTTAATCATATAGAGAGATACTGAGACCGAATTACAGAGAGAGAAACAGGGGTAAATTAGATAGAGTGAGACTCAGACAATCAGATACTACGAGACAGAAGCAGATGTTAATCGAATAGAGATACATTGAGACAATCAGGCAGAGAGATAGAGAGAACAGGGGTAATCAGATAAAGAAATTTCGATACAGTCAGGAAGATAGAGAAACAGGGGTAATCAGATGGAGACAGTGAGACAGTCAGACAGAGAGGGAGAAGAAGGTATTATTCAGATAGAGATACATTTTGACAGACAGACAGAGAGAGAAATAGGGGGTAATCAGACAGAAAGAGAGACAGAGGCTGTCAGACAGAGAGATAACAGGAATTCGTCAGGTAGGAAGACAATGAGGCAACAGACAGTGAAAGAGAAATACGGGTAATCTGATCGATATACACTGATGTAGTCTGAAACAGAGAGATCACAGATGTTAATCAGACATTGAGACAGACAGACAGAGAGAGAGAGAGATAGAGAGAGAGAGAGAGAGAGAGAGAGACAGAGAGAGAGAGAGAGTGAGTGAGAGAGAGAGAAGCATGGGGTAAACAGATGGATAGACATTGAAACACATAGACGGGGAAAGAGAGAGGGGTTAATCAGATAAATAAATACTGGGACAGTCAGAAAGAGAGCAACGTAGGGTAAGCAGATAGAGAGACACTGAGATAATCAGACAGAGGGAGTGAAACAGGAGGTAATCAGATCGACAGACACTGAGACAGTCAGAGAGAGCGAATGAGATAAGGGGTAATCAGACAGAGAGACAGAGAGACAGTGAGAAAGTCAGGAGTGAAAAAAACAGGGCGTGATCAGATAGATAGACAATGATAATTCAGAAATAGGGAGAAAACAGGGGTTAAACTGATAGAGAGACATTGAGAAAATCAGGCACAGGGTAAAGCAGGGCTTATGAGATACTGAGCGAGATAGAGAGATAGAGAGACCGCTATGGAGAGAGACAGAGATAGAAAGAGGTATATAGATAGAGAGATACAGGTATAGATTTAGAGAGAGAGAGAAGAGAGAGAGAGAGAGAGAGAGAGAGAGAGAGAGAGAGAGAGAGAGAGAGAGAGAGAGAGAGAGGGAGAGAGAGAGAGAGAGAGAGAGAGAGAGAGAGAGAGAGAAACGGGGATAGATATAGCATAAGACAGACACAGGGATAAAGAGATACAGAGTGATTCAGAGAAACAGAGAGAAAGAGAAAGGGAGAGCGAGAGTTAAAGGGAGAGATAGAGAGAAAGTCAGACTGTCAGAGATACAGATATGTATAGACATATATATATATATAGAGAGATACAAATTATACAGAGGTAAAGAAATCGAGAGAGATAAAGAGAGACTGTAAGGGGATAAAATACCATCACTAAAGTGGGAGTGGACAGACGGACAGATGGTCACTAAAGTGGCTACTGAAGGTAGTGAATTGATCTAACACATGGTCTAGATTGTAGGCCTTATCAGTATTAGGAGGTTCTGAGGAATCAGGAGTTCCTCTGTCTTACGGTAGGGATTATAATATATATTAAATTGACCGGTTGTATGAAAAACTCACTTATGTATGTACAGCACGCTTATACTCTCGCTTTTTATGGGTTTTCAGTCGCGGAAACAGCAAATTGTGCTTCACAGTAAAGTGTGATGAACCATTCGTTGTGTTAACCTTAATAAAGACTGAGGGAAACATACATTCAGTACAGAATAACACATCCATCAAAGTCAGTGGAGAATTAACAGTTTGAAACAAGATTGGACAGCATCTCAATCTCATGAGATTCTTAAGGGAACTCGAACATTTTCACTAGAATTCTCTTGGGAACAGGATAAGAAAGTATGTATTTGGGAACAAGATAGCAAATCCTGGGAAGCAATTTCAATTCACACTTCATGAGGAATTGAGGCAAATTTGACACCACAGAATAACACATTCCAGAAGAGTGACATGTGATGCAAGATGGAGAGGTGGGGAAGCACTACTCAGAGCCAGTCTGACAAGGGTCGACACATCAATGTAAGTTCGTTGATAGCAGTATGCCAATCGATGTTTTTTTTAAGACGGGCGCACACCTCTAAAATTGTAGAAGTGTATTTGCAAAACCTCTGTTCTGGGAAGGTCCATCCATGAAAACTTCCCCTGCATGCTTGAATACAAACCAGTTGAAACGAAGTTTCGTCTGAGTGATTCTGTGGTCGCTATACGGGCGGGTAGGTGTCGATTCCTTACATCAGGGAGTCCACCTTGAGTAAGAGAAGTTTTCCTTCTACACCAACAGAGACAATGATACAAAGAGGTTGAGAGATACAGCGATTGAGCAAGCGGTACAGGGAGCGAGAAAAAGAGATAAAGAAAGAGAGAGCGAGAGAGATACATAGATAGATAGACTGATACAGAGATACAGAGAGAGATAGAGAGATGGAAAGAGAGAGATAGAGAGAGAAAGAGAAAGGTACATAGATAGAGAGACTTATACAGAGATAATGAGAGACAGAGAGCGATGTAAAGAGAGACAGAGAGAGAGAGAGAGAGAGAGAGATTCATGATTGTGCTTCTTGATAAAGATCTTCACTCCAAACTCAGTATCATGATTTCAATCCTGTCTTCTGACGCTGATTCGTCCTGTTTTTTTGAATGGACAATGAAAGGTTGACAATGTTATAAAACCCATCAGCACCTGTCAGTATGTGCTAGAAGCTTTGTTTTCCACTTATGGTTTGCAGAGATCTGTTCCCGAGGTGCCATTCAGGTATTTGTTTCCAGTTGCTCTCCTGTTTACACTGAGGGTAGGCTTTGCGCAATGCATTGAGCTGTGTGTATGTGTTACTGGCATTTATGAAATTGCAAGTGTGGGTCCAGCCTCCATTGCTTGAGTGTTGTTTATTCTGATAACATGATGCCTTTTACTTGCTAATGTTCCTTATCAAGTCCAGTGAGGAAATAGTGTCCGTGTTTCAGGACCCACCGAGTAACACCTTGGGTGACGGGCAAAGTTTCACTTTGAAGTGCAATTATCCGACATCACCTCCTCACCCTTCATTTTTTCTCATGCATTCAGCAGCCAGAGGCAAATCCGCAATAAATACTGCAAAGCTCGATCTAGAAATAATGTAACTGCCTTTGGGAAGTGTCTGCTGTAGTTACATTAGACAATGCCATAGGAACGGTTCCTTTAAACATTCAATATTGCCAGGTGTCTGACAGCGTCATTTATTACTGTTCACTTGCTCTGTGCACAATGTGCATGGTTGAAAGCCGGCTTTTCCCATCTGTCAAGCTCCAACTTGACAGATCCTCCACATCTCAGCAGCCAGCACATTCGCATCGGCAAGTTTGCAAATGTCCTGAAAACTTGAAGCTGATAAAAGCAGGCGCAAAGCCTTCTTTTATAGGCATAAGAGTTTTAAATCATGAAACTCATAGAAAAATAAAATTTAAAATACATTTTTTGTTAAAAGCCCTGCCCACTGAGGTAAGTTTATTTTAAACCGGAAACAAAAAAAACTTTTTTTAAAATTGGAAAGATTTTTTTATTGGACAAAAATAGCTTTAATTTAAATAAATATAAAATATGTGGTGTATTTTTTCTTTTTTTTCTTTTTGTTTTGATGTTTTGCGGGTGTGTTTCTCAATCAAAATAACCGGAAATCCAACTTATGGAGTTCCCGTTATTTTAAATGAGAAAATATTGTACCTTGATTGGCTGCCCAGGGCCATGTGATTCCAGCTCAAGATTATGGAAGTTGAGACGTGCACGCCTCTGCTGCACAGCGTGGAGGCCTTAGGCCTGAATTGATGGTAGTCGCAGCAATTGCAGGTAGTTGTGCAACTTTTAAAATTTTTTAGTCGATCGCCTTCGGGAAGACCTCGACTGGGATTTCTAGGCCATTGTTAAACATAGAAACATAGAAACATAGAAAATAGGTGCAGGAGTAGGCCATTCGGCCCTCCAACCTGCACCGCCATTCAATGAGTTCATGGCTGAATATTCAACTTCAGGACCCCATTCCTGCTTTCTCGCCATACCCCTTGATCCCCCTAGTAGTAAGGACCTCATCTTACTCCTTTTTGAATATATTTAGTGAATTGGCCTCAACAACTTTCTGTGGTAGAGAATTCCAAATGTTCACCACTCTCTGGGTGAAGACGTTCCTCTGCATCTCGGTCCTAAATGGCTTACCCATTATCCTTAGACTGTGACCTTTGGTTCTGGACTTCCCCAACATTGGGAACATTCTTCCTGCATCTAACCTGTCTAACCCCGTCAGAATTTTAAATGTTTCTATGAGGTCCCCTCTCATTCTTCTGAACTCCAGTGAATACAAGCCCAGTTGATCCAGTCTTTCTTGATAGGACAGTCCCGCCATCCCGGGAATCAGTCTGGTGAACCTTCGCTGCACTCCCTCAATAGCAAGAATGTCCTTCCTCAGGTTAGGAGACCAAAACTGTACACAATACTCCAGGTGTGGCCTCACCAATGCCCTGTACAACTGTAGCAACACCTCCCTGCCCCTGTATTCAAATCCCCTTGCTATGAAGGCCAAGATGCCATTTGCTTTCTTAACCGCCTGCTGCACCTGCATGCCAACCTTCAATGACTGATGTACCATGACACCCTGGTCTCTTTGCACCTGCCCTTTTCCTAATCTGTCACCATTCAGATAATAGTCTGTCTCTCTGTTTTTACCACCAAAGTGGATAACCTCACATTTATCCACATTATACTTCATCTGCCATGCATTTGCCCACTCACCTAACCTATCCAAGTCGCTCTGCAGCCTCACAGCATCCTCCTCGCAGCTCACACTGCCAAACAACTTAGTGTTATCCGCAAATTTGGAGATACTACATTTAATCCCCTCATCTAAATCATTAATGTACAGTGTAAACAGCTGGGGCCCCAGCAAAGAACCTTGCGGTACCCCACTAGTCACTGCCTGCCATTCTGAAAAGTACCCATTTACTCCTACTCTTTGCTTCCTGTCTGACAACCAGTTCTCAATCCATGTCAGTACATTACCCCCAATCCCATGTGCTCTAACTTTGCACATCAATCTCTTGTGTGGGACCTTGTCGAACGCCTTCTGAAAGTCCAAATATACCACATCAACTGGTTTTCCCTTATCCACTCTACTGGAAACATCCTCAAAAAATGTCAGAAGATTTGTCAAGCATGATTTCCCTTTCACAAATCCATGCTGACTTGGACCGATCATGTCACCTCTTTCCAAATGCACTGCTATGACATCCTTAATAATTGATTCCATCATTTTACCCACTTTCGATATCAGGCTGACCGGTCTATAATTCCCTGTTTTCTCTCTCCCTCCTTTTTTTAAAAGTGGGGTTACTTTGGCTACCCTCCACTCCATAGGAACTGATCCAGAGTAAATGGAATGTTGGTAAATGACTGTCAACGCATCCACTATTTCCAAGGCCACCTCCTTAAGTACTCTGGGATGCAGTCCATCAGGCCCTGGGGAATGTAAAGATTGCAGTTGCGACTGTGTTTGCTGACAGACATTTCGATGTATCACATGGTCGAGACCGTGGCTGTGACTGTATCAAAACCTAATGTGCAGCGTCAGGAAAACATTGTGCCAATTTGGAACAGTAATAGGAGGGCAGACCTTCCAATGATGAAGTTTCTTCTTGAGAACTTAACTTTGGTATTTTTTGCCCAGGAGCGCACACTTTAATAGGTTTAAAGTCCATGTTAAGAAAATACACAAAGGAATTTATTACACATTTGTTCGTGTTCCTTTGTGAACTTTACTGACCTGACGATTTGCCAGATCATTTTGCATTATCCTTTGATTTCCACAGGGTAAAAATGGAGAAGGAAGTGGCCTCGTGTCAGACCGAGAGATTAAATCTTGAGTAGAGTGGGCCTATATTCTCTGGAGTTTAGAGGAATTAGGTGATCCCATTGAAACGGGGACAATTTTAACAGGGCTTGGCAGCGTCGATGATAAGAGGATGATTACCCGCGCTGGAAATTCTAGGACTAGGGGTGATAGACCCAGCATAACTGGTCGGCCATTTAGGACTGAGATGAGGAGGGATTACTTACTCAGAGGATGGTGAATATTTGAAATTTTTATCTTCCCGGGGGCTGCGGAGGCTCAGTCGTTGTATATTCGAGACAGAGGTCAATAGATTTATGGGCTCAAAACGAATATGGGAATGGGAAGTGGAGATGATGTACTAGTTCAGCCATGACCTTATTGACCAGCAAATGAGGCTGGAAGGGCCACATGACCTACACCTGCACATATTTCTTACGTTCTTATGTTCTTAAGGGGAAAATAGTCACGGACGAAGGGGACAGTCTTGAAGGGAGCGGTAGTGCAAAGCTGGCAATAGCGAATCGGCTGCACATTTTACAAGGCCGACAAAGACCAATGTCATGACAGAATGTCAGGCCGAAGAAAAGAAAGACACCAAGATATAATCCGAGTAGTAATTGAAGCCGACTCTTAAAGCTTTTCTAGTTTACTAAATTTACAATTCGATTGCAAAAATATTTTGCCGCATGCTTTAACTTCTCCCTAATTTTTTTCTGTGTCACTGTATAAATACACGTGTTGGTGCAGCAACTTCGGAGCTGGAGCATGTTTCTACTTTCCTGGCGAATGAAATTGGGTTCATTGAAATTGGAACCTGCGAAATAAGATCCGTTTGTAATTTTCACATACAAGAAATCTACAACATACGTCATCCATAACAGGATTAAACTGCCCGAGACGGTGAAGAGTAAAATGATGGACTTTCTCCGGCTTTCCATCTCTGGGTCACTCTCGTTCTTTCCATTGATGTGGGTCCGGAGCCTCCTGCGGGCTCTGTTGGCTGCTACAATGTGTCTGACGGTCAGAGCATTCAGCAGCAAGATCAGGAAGAATGGGAGGCCTGTATTGAAAAGACGAGCAAACCAATGATACGCTATCCACACGAGTGAAGTGTAGAAGGTTGATTTAATATTTCAAAACTACGGGACCTTGTTGATTATATAGAGCGGTTCGTATATAAAGTACCAAGGAACGCTTTTTAAACAGCTCATTAAACAGACCGTTCCTATAACCACAGCCGCTGTTTTCTCGGTGCAATAATTTGTTTTCAGCTTCTGGCAACAAATGGCTACAAATCGATCAAAGGTGAAAGCGACCGTTAACCAGACCGAACTCTCCGTGGCTGCATAAATTACCACAGGACTAAGAGTACACGCCGGGGTCAGGGACAAAAAACTACCTGGAAAATAAATGCCACAAATCCGATTGAATATCACAGCTGTGATAATGACCAGAAGATCCGTCACCGCTATGGACACAAGGTACCGAGTGGTACATCTGGAGAGACCGCACCTTCCTTGGGACAGGATCACAATTGCCACTAAATTAACTGAGACTAAGAAGAAAGTTAACATTGGGAAGCTACCAGTCAAAGTCTCAGCAAACACATAAGTGTGACAGTTATTCTGTGACATTTTGAGACTTCATCCAACCACAGCAGAACACCGTTTACAAAAGATACCCCAAAAAATATTAGTGCGTTTCCAGTGTCACCTGTATCTCGACATTTTTCCCGATAATTAGTTGTCAACTGTAGGATACAGTATAATGTAACAGGAAAGTAACTTAAAATACAATCGTCAGTATTAATAAGTTGGTATTATGAGAATGTATTATTTGATAGAGCCGACCACGGTTTAGATGAGACCATTGGGATACTACAAGAGAATACTCAGTAAGCAGGAGGATTCATGTTAATGCAATTTAAGGAGCATCAAAGGGTATGTGTAAGATTTCTCGCTTGTTTGGAGCTAACACGCCTCCAAACTGTTCTCGATTCTGTTGACTTCTGATCTTTATAACCAAACAAACTCTATATATTCTACATACACACAACTATAACCCCAGCGAGACTGGAGTGTCTATGGTGCCACATTTCCATTTACAGGTGATGTGGCACATGACAACAGAAACACAACATGAGAATAATCTCAGAATTGATAGGTTCAGAGCGACTGATCTCACATCTAGGTATATAAATCGGCGAAAGCTCACGGAGCGAAATTGCCCTGCACCCTGATTGGGGTGGTAACCAGCTGGGGTTGGGACATCCTGCGCCCAGTGTGGAAGTCCCGCCCCGGTTGCAGAATTTGGCTTATTGCCGCTCAAATGAAGTGGAGTGCAAACTCGCGCGTTCCACTTACTTTAGTGGCGGTACCAGCTGCGCTAACAGGGTGAGTAGTGCAGTGCTACACAGATGCTCCACATAACGCTGATGCGGTTTAATGCCCCTACCCTTCGCCTAAAGGGGAGGGCCTCTGTGCACTTTGCAAACCTCTGGTGGTCTCCACTAAACCACCAGGACTGCGTGGTACCGGTCCTGCAGCCTGGCATCCAAAAGAGAATAACGGGCTCCACGATTGTGGCTCGGACCATAAGAACATAAGAACATAAAAAATAGGAACAGAAGTAGGTTATACGGCCCCTCGAGCCTGCATTGTCATTCAATAAGTTCATGGCTCATCTGATGATGGACTCAACTCCACATCCCCACCCGCTCCCCATAACCCCTTATCCCCTTATCGTTTAAGAAACTGTCTATTTCTGACTTAAAATTATTCAGTATCCCAGCTTCCACAGCTCCCTGAGGCAGCGAAGTCCATAGATTTACAACCCTCTGAGAGAATAAATTCCTCCTCATCTTTGTTTTAAATGGGCGGCCCCTTATTCTAAGATCATACCCCCTAGTTCTAGTCTCCCCCATCAGTGGAAACAGTCTCTATCCATGCATTTTGTCAAACACGATCATAATCTTATACGTTTCGATAAGATCACCTCTCCTTCTTTTGAACTCCATAGAATATAGGGCCAACCTTCTCAGCCTTTCCTCATAAATCAACTGCAGAATTCTCGGAAGCAACCTAGTGAAGCTTCTCTGAACTGCCTGCAAAGCAATGATACCCTTGCTTATATATGGAAACCAAATCTGCACACAGTGTTCCAGGGGAGGCCTCACCAAAACTTTTTATAGCTGTAGCAAGCCTTCCCTGTCTTTATACTCCATCCCCTTTGCAATAAAGCCCAAGATACCATTGGCCTTACTGATCACTTGCTGTACCTGCGTACTATCCTTTTGTATTTCATGTTCAATTACGCCCAGGTCCCGCTGTACTGCGGCACTTTGCAATCTTTTGCCATTCAAATAATGACTTGCTCTTTGATTTTTTTATGCCAAACTGTCTCACACTTTCGGACATTTTACTCCATCTGCCAAAATTTTTGCCCACTCACTTAGCATTTCAATGTTCTTTTGCAGATTTTTTGTATCCCACTCACACATTTGTTTTCCTCTCATCTTTTTATCGTCAGCAAACGTGGCTACGTAACACTCAGTCCTTTCTTCCAAGTCATTAATATAGATTGTAAATAGTTGGGGTCCCAGCCTGATCCCTGCGGCACCCCACTAGTTACTGGTTGCCAACCAGAGAATGAACCATTCATCCCGACACTCTGTTCTCTGCTGGTTAGCCAATCCTCTTTACATGTCACAATCCAAGTGAACTTTATTTTGTGCAGTACCCTTTGACCATGCCAGAGGGGGACATGTAGTGCTAACCCGAGAGTTGTCAAAACGAGGAAGATGATGTCGCCGGGCTCTGGCGACATTACCTTTAACTTCTGGCTGCAGCGCGCGCCAGCCTTGCGGGAAGCGTTCTCCAAATTCCCGTGCAATTTACCAGGAGCCAGGAGTGTCCCCCACCCCTTGCGAAAATTGTCTTTTGCCCCGTTGGCACCCCTGGAGGCACTAACGGGCCTCTAAAAATGGGCAATTTGGCCCCATCAGTTATCCTTTTGCACTCCGTGCTGAGAATTATCCTGGGTTGATCCATAGTTCTTATAAACCGGTGGGTATCCTACTAGTAAGTGTAGAAGTATGACATACTTGCATGTTCTGTCAATATTAATAAAGTAAAAAAGTTCGAGAATATGTGTGGTTATAGATTTTCGATATATATATGCAGATAGAGAAATGGGAGGGGGAATGTGTGCGCGAATGCTCTGTTCAAGAGATGATGGATCCTTATACTTTATCAAGAGTGTAGCATCGGCTGTGTTTCATTTCGATTTACTTCAATGTTTAACACAAACAGCGATCATTATAATGGGCAAAGTCGATGAAAATAGATTGGTGTGCAAAGGGGCTCGGATTGCCTGCGACACATTTTTTGCCTGGCAGCAAAAGTAGGAATTCACCCCAGTCCTACAATACTGATTCAGTATTATTATTCCTAGTTAAATAGAAACCGTTACTGAATTTGAGGAAAATAGTTGGTTGAAGATTTGGCGATTTTTTATAGTGTAAAGTGAGCAGCTGTGTAACATCAAACTAAAGCGCTATAACGCCCTTTATGCCGGAATTGTGTAAGTAAATAGTTAGCAGTTTCGATTAATGTAATGAAATAAATTCGCACAAACATTTGCCAACATGTAAAAATGGAAAGTCACTTTCCTTTAGTCACCAAGAGCAAGCAAAAATATGTTTAGCATATTATTATTCAAGATTGCAATCGATAGATTTTTGCATATTGGAGGTATCAAGGGATATGGTGATAGTACAGGAAGGTCGAGTTGAATTCGAAGATCAGTGCTGTCCCTGTGATTTTGAAGCAACGGCCTCATTTACGCCAGGCCGGCAATTCGGGTCACCAAACGGGTGTCCCGATGCTGCTCCTGGGTTGAGATCTCCCAATATCCGGACGCTACATGCCACGTGAATTTCCTGTTCATCACTCTTTCTATCTCAATTTTTTCTCAGAGTTTTGTGTCACACTCAATTAGATGCGAACATATTTAAATGGAAATTTCATGCAGCTTATTGTTTTATATCAAATGTTCATCTATCACTAAAATATTATAGCTTCTCTTTGCAACTAAATATAATATTTACAAGACAAAAACATCAAACTTATTTATAGTTTATTTAATTACGCGTGGCTACTAATGTACATTTTTTAAATAAATCTTAGCCAAAACTTGTTTTGTTCTACTGGCCTACGACTAGGCCCTGTGCCCAACTCTCACCCTAATGACCGTTTCAAGACCTGTTCCAGCTTCCCCGATGAATGTCGACCCCTCCGACTCCCTCAACGTTCATTATGTCTTAAACACTGGTCCTATGATCCATGTTAAATTCTAATTCTGTCTACTCAGCCTTAACGATTTTCCTGTCAAACCCATCACTCCTCGGTTATCTAGCCCGGTTTTATGCTGAACGCGCAAGCAGCATGTCTTCCATGCCATCTTCCTTGCTCATCCACTTCTGGCCATCAGGAGTGTCTCAGAATCGAGCATCGCGAAATTACCCATTAACACTAAGCAGCCATACCTGAACAACGTTCTATCCAGTAAATAAACTATTCACCTTATTTGATAGTGATACTGACTCTCTCAATTAATAATTATTGTATAAATTAAACATAATCGCTTAAGTTAACTTATTCGATAAATGTAATCATTGATTGAATAATTGATTTAACAGCCTCACTTTTTAAAAATTCTATCCGATACATGTGATCGTTCTCGTCTGATATCTACATTGGTTTACAAAATGTAGTCTGTATTCAGTTTATATTCAGTCTTTCATTATCAGCAACGCAATTATTTCTGCTAGGAAACCCACTAGAAGCCGCCGAAAGATCCGATTTAAAGGCCAACATTAGCGCATTATGAGAAATAACAATAAAAAGTGGGTAACAAAAATGAACCAAAACCCTCTGAAATGAAACTGCAAATGTTGCAGCTCTGAAAATAAACCACTGAGATGGAAATGCACAACAACTCAATCAGCATCTATAAAGAACACAGAAAGAACCTGGCTTCGGTTACAGGCCCTTCACCAGAAATGATAAATTCCTCACCAATGACCTACACATCAACCCTTCCATGTCGAATGTTCCTTACAACCGGGGACCCATCTGTTACTCATGTGCAACTTTTCAATGTTGTCTTTTCATGCACACTGTACGACAACGAAAATATTGAAGATTGCAATCCCCAATAATAGAAGCAACTAATTAAATGGGGATAAACCCCTAGATTTTATCTCTAGTGGAATAGAAAATAAAAGCCAAGAGATAATAATGAAACTATATAATACAAGAAATTGCATTTATATTGCGAATTTAACGTAGTAAAGCGTCCCAAGACGCTTCACAGGAGTATCATACTGAGCCAAATATACGGAACGATAACCAAATGCTTGATCAGAGAGATAGGTTTAAGGAGCGTCTTTCATGACGAGAGAGAGATAGCACGGTTCGAGAGAGAATTCCAAAGCTTAACGACTAGGGAGCTGAAGGCATGGCCACCAATGGTGGAATGAAGAACATTGGGGATGGGGGATAGGCCATAATTGAAGGAATGCATTCATGATCAAAGATGGTAGGGCTGAAGGAGGTTACAAAGTCTGGAGGTGTGGTGCAATGGAAGGATTTGGCCAACGGTGAGAACGTTCAAATCAAAGCGTTGTTCGACCAGGAACTCGTGTAGGTCAGCAAGCACAGGGCATGATGGATGAAACGGATGGTTGGAGTTAGTATACGGAAAGCATGGTTAACGAGATTTAGTTAAGAATACGGTATAAAGTATTGCAGTGTTGGAAGGATAGTGAGGCAATAGAGAGAGAAAATCACGCGATGCTGATTGGCATGATGGTATACAAATATCAATAAATCTTCCAAAATTGTTTTTTTATTGATTAGAACCCTAATTATGGGATGATGTGATAGAAATGTTTCAAATTATGAAAAGATAGGACAAGGGAGCGAGAAACAGACTGCTTGCATTGATTGAGATATGTAGAACGTGGAACACAAAAGGTCGATCCCAACTGAGCAGTTTGGTGTTGGAGCTGGAAATGAAAATCGACCAGCTTCCATAAGGACAAGTGATCAGCGATGCCAGTTTTAGGTAATAGCTGCAAATTGCAATCCTACCTCAATATTGAAAGTCAGGGCCGAAGAATTAATCTCAGGTGTTAGACACTGAATGTCAGGCACTGCGTATACCGGGCGATATATACACCTGGATATTGTAAATTGCCTCCGTCCTTAGCAACACGGGAATATAAAAATCAGAAGGAACACTGGGGTGAAATTAGTGACGGGCTGTAGCGAATAGGCCACCTGTTATATGCTCAATCGTAATTTCTTCTCCTTCGATGTCAATGGGCAGATAACCGGGATAATTGTAAAACTGTTTACTGATTACCTCTACCATGAAAGACCAATTTCACCCATAATCATTTCAAGCAGGCACATCTTCACTTCAAGAGGTAGTGTAAAGCGGCTGATAATGAACCTGCAGCTCGTTTTATGGCCGCATTTTCGCCTACCTCAGTGGCTCCGTGCAGGTTCCGATCTCGCTGCTGGCTCCAGCCAGTTATGTAGATAAGATTATCCATTGATTAAGCTTGTTAAGCCCGCCCAGAGCATTGCTCGGGCGGTTTGAAGGAAGGGGGCCTGATGACGTCATTTGGAGACGCGTCATCAGACGGTTTCCTGAAAGGGTCCTTTTCGAAATTGAATTTAATAGTTGTGCTCTGAGTGTTCCACAGCACTGAATTGCTACAAACAGTGACACGCACTGCAGAAAGATGCACGGCTTCACCCAGGCTCTCCTATGCAGCACAGAGAGACGTTTTCGTTACTTACTATGGGCAGGGGCGACCTCCCCAGGAAACCAAATCAGCACGGTTGCACATTGCAGTGGAATCAAAGGCAGTGATATCGTCAGCAGGACCAGACTGCAGTGGTGCAAATCTTTCCATGATCTAAGTGGATCACACCCTTTATTGCAAAGCCATTCTCAACCTTATCCTGCTGTGCCACTCACCACAGCCCCATCACTTCCTGCACATTCTTACGCACATCAACTTTCCTTGCACATCCACCTATCCCTCTCTATCTACATTATAACTTCTCCATCTCGCTAGCCACGCCCCATAGTCACCCTCATCCTGTTGCAATTATACCAACTAACAACACACAAGGGTAGGCATGTGTAGTTTAGCCAATGATCATACAAGGTTTCTGTTAATGTGCTGTCAAACATTGACACCTTTAATTTCATCACTTTGTGTTCTTGGACAGATTTATGCGCACCTTCAGATGTGATGCTATGAGCTGTGTGAATGTTGAAACATAACGATACCCCCCGCAATGGCAACGAGTGTGGAAGCTGTGGCTTGGGCACTGTAACGACGCTGTATGATGTTCTTTTGGAGTGGTGTCAAAATGGCGCATTATGTGACAGGCAGGCTGTACAGCGTCTGCTGAAGTAAATCATGGTCAGGCCATCCCTCCCGTCCTGGTCAGCAATATGGCCGAGTTCTGATGCCCTCTCTCCTGTGCAGCATCAGTTGATTGCGGAGAAGGATGTTGTTGTTGGTGCTGCTTGTGTTAATTGTGATTATGGTGCTGGCGCTAATCGTGATGGGATTCAGAGGAGCAAGGTGAGAAAGCTTAAATTGCCAAAGGCTAATGTAATAGATGGCAAGTGACCTTGAGAGGACAGAAGTGATCTATCAATGGTGAGAGATTGTTCCGAAAGTGAAACTTCCAATGAGAGATTGTTCCTAGGACGTGCAACGTCCACAAAGTTCAATGTGCCTCCCAAACCCAGTAAGCAAGACGTTTTAATCTTGAAATACAAACAGCTGTGAGATGGGAGTATTACAACATATTTGTAGCTAACAGGTAAAGAAATGAATTCATGGTAACAGATCGCCCGATGTCCTGCTTCCCGAGCCGTGTGAATCTCATTGAAAACCTGGCAAAATGGGAAGTTCAGCTCAACATTATTTTTAATAAACTCTTAACAAGGTCACAATGACTTAAATTGCCTCGCCTGCTGCAGCGTGGCGGGTCTGCTGAGAGTTTACAGACCGGACATCTGGGAAAGTAGCATGGTGCTCGGTCCCAACCCACTGTCAATGTTTTTATTTTGATAGCTGACTCTCCACCGATCCCGCCCTCTGAGCGCTGGCAAAACTCCAGCATCCCAATTTGTATTTCTATTGAAGTCACACAATACAAGGTGTACTAATACAACATAATGTGTCGGTAGACAATATAAGGTGTACTCACACAATATAAGCACTACTCACACAATACAAGGTGAAATCACACAATACAATGTATCCTCACAAAATACATGGTGTACTCACACAACACAAGATGCATAAACTGACAATGCAAGTTGCAGTCACACATTACAATGGATTCTCACACAATGCATGATGTACTCACACCATAGAAGCTGTACTCACACAATAGATAATATATTCACACAATACAAGATGTACTCGCACAATAGAAGATGTGCTAACACAATACAATGTCTACTTATACAATACAATGTGAACTCACCTGCTTTAAAGTGTACTGCCACAATACAATATATATTCACACAATACAAGATGTACTCACACAATACAAGGTGTACTCACACAATACAAGATGTACTCTCACAATACAAGATGTACTCGTTCAATAAAATGTGTACTCACACAATACAATGTGTACTCAAATATTCCAATTTATTCTCACACAATAAAACGTGAACTGGCAGATTACGGGATGTACTCACACAATACAAAGTGTATTCACATAATGCAAAGTGTAATCACACAATACAAGCTGTACACTAACAATACAAGGGTAATCACATTACAAGTTGTAATCACACAATACAAGGTGTAATCACACAATACAAGGTCTATTCACAATACAAGATGTAATCACACAATTCAAGGTGTATTCACAATACAAGGTGTAATCACACAATACAAGGTGTAATCACACAATACAAGATGTATTCACACGATACAAGGTTTACTCACATGATACAAGGCATACGCACAAAATGCGAGGTGTACTCACAAAGTGCAAAGTGCTCACAAAATACAAAATGTACTCACGAAATACAAGATTTACTCACACAGTACAACGTGTACGTGCACAATACAAGATGTACTCATGCAACTCTGATTGTCCTCGCAAAATACAAGGTTTGCACACACAATACAATGTGTAGAAACATAGAAACCAGAGAAAATAGGTGCAGGAGCAGCCCATTCGGAACTTCGAGACTGCACCACCATTCAATATGATCAGGGCTGATAATGCAATTTCAGTACCCCATTACTGCCTTCTCTCCATACCCCCTGATCCCTTTAGCCGTAATGGCCAAATCTAACTCCCTTTTGAATATATCCAACGAACTGGTCTCAAAAGCTTTCTGTGGTAGAGAATTCCATAGGTTCACGATATTCTGGGTGAAAAAGCTTCTCCTCATCACGGTCCTATATGGCTTACCCCTTTTCATTAGACTGTGACACCTGGTTCTGGACTTCCCCAACATCGGGAACAAAGTTCGTGCATCCGACCTGACCAATCTCGTCAGAATTTTATATACTTCGATGACATTCCCTCTCATTCTCCTAAATTCCAGTGAATATAAGCCAATTGATCCAACCTTTCTTCATATGTCAGTCCTGCCATCCCGGGAATCAGTCCGGTTAACCTTCGCTTCACACCCTCAAAAGCAAGAAAGTCCTTCCTCAGATTAGGAGATAAAACTGCACACAATACTCAGGGTGTGGTCTCACCAAGGCCCTGTACAACTGCAGCAGGACCATCCTGCTCCCATACTCAAATCCTCATGATATGAAGGCCAACATGCCATTTGTTTTCTTTACTGTCTGCTGTACATGCCTGCCTATTTTAATGACTGATGTACCATGATGCCCAGGTTTCGTTGCACCTCCCCTTTTACTAATATTTCACGATTCAGATAATAATTTGCCTTCCTATGTTTGCCACCAAAGTGGATAAGCTCACACTTCTCCATATTTTACTCAATCTGCCATGCATTTTTCCACTCACTTATCCGGCGAATTCAACCTGCAGCCTCTTAGTATCCTCCTCACAGCTCACACTGCCACCCAGCTTAGTGTTATCTGCAAAGTTGGAGATATTACCTTCAATTCCTTCGTCTAAATCATTAATATATATTGTAAATAGTTGGGGTCCCAGCACTGAAACTTGCGGTATCCCACTACCCCTCAAAATTAAAACCTTTGTCTTTCTCTACTGAATTCTAAACTTCTTCCAGTCCTCAGGTTTGCTACTTTTTCTGGCCAATTTATGTGCCTCTTCCTTGGATTTAACAATATCCACAATTCCCCGTGTTAACCACGGCTGAGCCTCCATCCCCGTTTTATTTTAATGCCAGACAGGGATGTACAATTGTTGTAGTTCATCCATGTGATCTTTAAATGTCTGCCATTGCCTATCTACCATCAACCCTTTAAGTATCATTCGCCACTCTATCCTAGCCAATTCATGTCTCATACCATCGAACTTACCTTTCTTTAAGTTCAGGACCCTAGACTCTGGATTAACTGTGACATTATCCTTCTTAATGAAGAATTATACCATATTAAGGTCACTCTTCCCCTCGCATGACAAGATTGCTAATTAATCCTTCCTCATTACACAAGACCCAGTCTAAGATGGACTGCTCTTTAGTTGATTCATCGACATATTGGTATAGAAAACCATCCCAAATACACTCCAGGAAATCCTCCTCCACAGTACTGCTACCAGTTTGGTTACCCAGTCCATATGTAGATTTAAGTCATCAATGATAACTGCTGTACCTGTATTGCACGCATCCCTAATTTCCTGTTTCTTGCCATCCTCACGCTCACTACTACTGTTTGGTGGTCTGTACATAATTCCCGAAAACATTTTCTGACCTTTGGTGTTTCGCAGCTCTATCCATATAGATTCCACATCAGTCAAGGTAATGTCCTGCCTTACTATTGTGTTAATCTCCTCTTTAATCAGTAACGCTACCCCACCTGCTTTTCCTTTCTGTCTATCCTTCCTGAATATTGAATACCAATGGATGTTGTGTTCCCAGCCCTGGTTACCCTGGAGCCATGTCTCCGAAATTCCCAATTACATATATCCGTTAAAAGCTATCTGCGCTGTTAATTCATCCACCTTATTATGAATGCTCCTCGCATTGAGACTCAAAGCCTTCAGGCTTGTTTTTTTTAAACTCTTTGTCCTTTTAGAATTATATTTTAATATGTCGCTTTTTGATTTTTCTGCCCTCCACTCTTACTTTTCTCCTTCCTATCTTTTGCTTCTGCCGCCTTTTTACTTCCCTCTGCCTCCCTACATAGATCCCCATCCCCCTGCCATATTCGGTTAAACACTCGCCAACAGCACTAGCAAACACACCACCGACGACCTAGGTCGCGGTCCTGCCGAGGTGCAGACCATCCGGTTTGTACTGGTCCCACCTCCCACAGAACCAGTTCCAATGTCCCAGGAATTTGAATACCTCCCCCTTGCCCCAGTCCTCAAGCCACGTATTCATTTGAACTATCCTGCTGTTCCAACTCTGAATAGCACGTGGCACTGATTGCAATCCTGAGATTCTACCTTTGAGGCCCGACTTTTAAATTTAACTCCTAGCTCCCTAAAATCAGCTTGTAGAATGTCATCCAGTTTTTTACCTGTATTGTTGGTACCTATATGCACCACGATAGTTGGCTGTTCATCCTCCCCCTCCACAATGCCCTGCACCCGCTCCAAGACACCCTTGACCCTTGCACCAGGGAGGCAACATACCACTCTGGAGTCTCGTTTGCGGCCGCAGAAATGCCTATCTCTTCCACTTATAATAGAATCTCCTCTCACTATATACCTTCCACTCTTTTTCCAGTTCACCTGCGCAGCACAGTTACCCCTGCTGCCATGAACTTGGCTGCTGCTCCCTTTCCCTGATGAGCCACCATCCTCAACAGTATCCAAAACTGTATATCTGCCCTACCTTCCTTCCCCTGCTCTTCCTGATGGTCACCCATTCCCTATCTGTCTGTGTCATCTTTACCTGCTGTGTGACCAACTCACTAAACATGCTATCCAAGACATCCTCAGCATCGCGGATGCTCCAGAGTGAATCCATGCACAGCTCCAGTGCCTCAATGTGACCTGACAGGAGCTGTAGCTCGACACACTTCACGCACACATAGTAGCCAGTGTCCCTGACTTCCCACATACCATAGGAGGAGCAGGACACGGCTCTGGGCTCTCCTGCCATGACTTAACCTTTAGATTAACATAATTTGGCAACAATGCCAAAGGTTTCCTACTGATAAGAAAAGAAAAAGATAAAGAAAAAATGCTTACCAATCAACCAGCCAAAATCTTACCCGCTTGGCTGTGACATTACCCTTCGATTTCTTTTTACTTCTATTTTGCTTTTTGATTTTTGACGCTACACCAGCTGTTCCTGCGACTGCTATTCCTGACGATCTGCCGCAGAACTTTTATCCGCCTCGATCCTCCCACTCCCTCTAGCTCCTCCAACTGATGCTCCTCCCGATCAGAGAGCAAGGTTTACTCACATAATACATGTTGTACTTATACAATACAAGCTGAAATTACGCAATACAATCTATTCTCACACAATACAAGGTGTACATACACATTACAAGGTTTACGCACACAACCCCAAGGTGTACTCACATAATAAAAGGTGTACACATACAGTAAAAGGGGTGCTCATACAATACAAGGAGTACACATACAACAAAAGCTTTACTTTCACAATACAAGATGTACTTACACGATAAAACGTGTGCTCATACCATAAAAGTTATACTCACACGATATAAAATGTAAACTCACACCATAATATCAATACTCACACTATATAAGCTGTATTCATACAACAAAGTCAGTACGCACACAATACAAGGTGTGCTCACACAATAAAAGCTGTACTCATGCAACACAAGTTCTACTCACACAATATATCGTGACTTCACACAATACAAAGTGTACCCACACAAAACAACATATACGGACAAATATTAATCTGTACTCACACAACACATTGCATACTCACCCGCTACAAAGTATCATCATTGGCAGTGCGTCGAAACGAGGATGACTTGCTTCCACGCCAAAAAGAAGGATGAGTTCACAGATGTTTCAATGAAGAACCTAATATTCCAGGTTCCAAACTACATCCTGACGGGTGGAAGATGCTTGTGCATGGATTTTGTTAACGTGTGGTGGCCGTTACACACCAGCCGCCACACGGGCTTGACAGAGCTCGGTCTTATTCCAGTGGCAAGGGTTATCCTAGATGTGCTCTGTTGCACGGACCTAGTGTGCACACATATCACTGTATGGTCTGGCCCGCGCTGCCCAATGGCACCGAACCCACGCCTCTGTAAGCTACAAGGCTCCGGACTCAGAGCTGGAGAGTGGGATTAGGCTGGATAGCTCTCTATCAGTCTGCGCAAACACGATGGGCCTAAATGGCCTCCTTCCGTGCTGTAAATTTCTATGGTTATATAATGAGAAATAATTTACAGTTTCGGGGGTCGATAACCAGGTGTTTAAAGGCCATTCATTTCTCTCTTTCCATATCGCTGTTAGTTCAAGGAACACAGATTGATTTCCCCTCATTATGCATCTTTAGTTGTGAAACAAAAATCCTTCCTGTTAATAGAGAACCACATTCTGCCCTGGGGGAGACGGCGGGTAGCTTCAGCCTTTAAAATTCTCCTCCTCTTGTTCAAATCCCGCCAACACCTCGCCACTCCCTATCTCTGTAACCTCCTCCAGCCCACCAACCCTCTTAATGAAGGAAAACATTTTCAGTGTCAGACGGCTCGGTAGCCAGAGGACACCGATTTAACATGATTGGCAAATGAACCAGATGCCACAAGAGCGAAAAACATTCAGTAGCGAAATGTTATGGCCTGGAACGCACTGCCTGTAAGGGTGGTGGAGGCAGATTCACTCTTTACGTGCAAAAGAGATAAATATTTGAGTTGCAAAGATTTGCAGGGTTATGAGGCAGAGCAGTGGAGTGGACTAATTATACAGCTTAGGATAAGCAAGAGAGTAAAGAATGTTCCAGAGAAACTAGAACTGTCTGTAGAGAATTTATATCTTGGGCAGGCAGCACAGTCGGTTGGAATGCACATCCTGGGCAGGCAGCTCAGTCCCATGGAATGCACATCCTGGGCAGGCAGCTCAGTCCCAAGGAATGTACATCCTGGGCAGGGAAGCTCAATCCCACGGAATGCACATCCTGGGCAGGCAGCTCAGTCCCATGGAATGCACATCCTTGGCAGGCAGCTCAGTCCCATGGAATGTACATCCTGGTCAGGCAGCACAGTCCCATGGAATACACATACTGGGCCATGTGGGAACATCTGGATGACCACGTTGCGGGAAGTGTCGCCAGCTCCCTAATTGCCTGTTTGATGCCCTCCCCAACATCACTACTACTGTCTGGATGTCGGTACACAACTCCCACTAACGTGTATTGCCCTTTGGTGTTCTGCAGCTCTACCCATATAGATTCCTTATGTGCATTTTGAGCATCGGGTTTCGGAGCTTGAGCAGTTGCTAGCGTCAATGCAGTCTATCCGCGGGGCTGAGAGCTTCGAGAATAACGTATTTCAGGAGGTAGTCACCCAGCAGCTTAAAATTGTGCAGGCATAGAGGGAATGGAAGATCGTCACACAGACAAGGAGGAACTGGCATGTAGGACAGGAATCGCCTGACTCATTAACCGATTTTCAGTTCTGGTTAATGAGGAGCATGATGGTTGCTCTGGGGAGTGAAGCCAGTGCCAAGTCCATGGAACCATGGGTGGCTCAGCTGTACAGAAGGGAAGGAAGAAGAGTGGAAGAGCAATAGTGGTAGGTCATTTGATACATGGGGAATAGACAGACATAGAAACATAGAAAATAGGTGCAGGACTAGGCTATTTGGCCCTTCTAGCCTGCACCGCCATTCAATGAGTTCATGGCTGAACATGCAACTTCAGTACCCCATTCCTGCTTTCTCGCCATACCCCTTGATCCCCCTAGTAATAAGGACGTTTGGAGGCTGCAGACGTGACTGCAGAATAGTTATTGCCTCCCTGGTTACAGGGTCAAGGTTTGTCACTGAAAGGGTGCAGGACATTGTGAGGGAACGGGGGGAGGGGGGTGCATAGCAGAAGTCGTGGTCTAATTGTCAGCAATGACAAAGGTCGAAAGAGGGATGACGTCCTTCAGGCAGTTTTAAGGGAGCTGGAAAGGAGACTAAAAAACAGGATATCAAATGTAGTAATCTCCAGATTACTCCCAGTACCACGTGCTAGTGAGTACAGAAATAGGAGGATCGAGCAGGTGAATATGTGGCTTGAGACGATGCAGGAGGGAAGACTTTAAATTCCTGTGGTATTGCAACTGTTTCTGGGGGCGGTGAGACCTGGACAAGCCAGTCGGGATGCACCTGAACAAAGCTGGGACCTAGATCCTCTACAAGCTGGGGAGAGCCTCAGCTCGTTGGTGGGAAAATGTTTGGATAAAATGCTGAGGGATAGGATAAATCTTCATTTGGGAAGACACGGATTAATCAAGGACAGTCAGCATGGATTTGTTAAGGGAAAGCCAGGTCTGTCTATCGATTGACTCTCCTATATAGCCCCTCAAAAAATTTAATGAG
Source organism: Pristiophorus japonicus (assembly GCF_044704955.1). Taxonomy (NCBI): domain Eukaryota; kingdom Metazoa; phylum Chordata; class Chondrichthyes; family Pristiophoridae; genus Pristiophorus; species Pristiophorus japonicus. The sequence goes on from NC_091999.1 coordinate 64,078,251, forward strand.
GGCAGTGCATTTGAATATGTGTATATGAATTCTAGCAGCGATTTTGATAAAGTCCCACAAGGCAGACTGGTCACAAAAGTATAAGCAATTGGGTACAAAGCAAAGTGGCAAGTTGGATCCAAAATTGGCTCAGAGTCAGGAAGCAAAGGTTAATGGTTGATGGGTGTTTTTGAGACTGGAAGGCTGTCTCCAGTGGGGAATCCATAGAGCTCACTACTAGGTCCCTTTTTTATCAATAATTTGGACTTCAATCTATAGGGTATGATTAGGAAGTATGCAGATGACACACAAATTGGCCTTGTGTTTGATAATGAAGAAGAAAGTTATAGGCTGCAGGAAGATGTCAATGGACTGATCAGGTGGGCAGAATAGTAGCAAGTGGACTTCAATCCGCGGAAGTGTGAGGTCTTGCATTTGGGTGGGCTAACAAGGCAAGGGAATACACAATGAATCGTAGGATACTGAGAAGTGTAGATGAATAAAGAGACCTAGGAGTGCATATCCACAGACCCATGAAGGTTTCAGGACAGGTAGACATTATAAATACATTAAGAGGATAACTAGAGAAAGAATGGGGCCTATTAAAGACCACAAAGGAAATCTGTGTGTGGAAGCAGAAGATGTGAATATAATTCTTAATAAATACCCTGCATTTGTTTTCACAAAAGAGAGGGGCGATGCAGATTTTGCAATGAGGGATGAGTGTGAAATATTGGACGAGGTAAACATAGTTGGAGAAGAAGTATTAAGGGATTTAGCAGCTTTGAAAGTGGATAAATCCCCAGGCCCAGATGAAATGTATTTCAGGCTGTTAAGCGAAGCAAAAGAGGAAATAGCAGAGGCTCTGACCATCATTTTCCAATCCACACTGGCTACAGGTGTGGTGCCAGAGGACTGAAGGACCTCTGATGTTTAACCTTTGTTTAAAAATGGAGACAAGGATAGATCGATTTATTAAAGGCCAGTCAGCCTAACCTCAGTGGTGGGAATTTTTTTTGGAAAAATCCTGAATGACAGGATAAATCTTTATTTGGAAACACATTGATTAATCAGGAAGAGTCCGCACGGATTTGTTCAGGGAAGGTCATATCTGACTAACTTGATTGAATCTGTCCCCTCTTCCAGGTCATCTATGCATATTGTAAACAATTGTGGTCCCAGCACCGATCCCTGTGGCACACCACTAACCACCGGTTTCCAACCCGAAAAGGACCCATTTATCCCGACTCTCTGCTTTCTGTTAGCCAGCCAATTCTCAATCCATGCTAATACATTTCCTCTGACTCCGCGTACCTTTATCTTCTGCAGTAACCTTTTGTGTGGCACCTTATCGAATGCCTTTTGGAAATCTAAATACACCACATTCATCGGTATTCATCATGCTCATTATATCCTCAAAGAATTCCAGTAAATTAGTTAAACTTGATTTCCCCTTCATGAATCCATGTTGCGTCTGCTTTATTGCACTATTCCTATCTAGATGTCCCGCTATTCCTTCCTTCATGAGAGCTTCAAGTATTTTCCCCACTACAGATGTTAAACTAACCGGCCTATAGTTACTTGCCTTTTGTCTGCCCCCTTTGTTAAACAGAGGCGTTACATTAGCTGCTTTCCAATCCGCTGGACCTCCCCAGAGTCCAGAGAATTTTGGTAGATTATAACGAATGCATCTGCTATAACTTCTGCCATCTCTTTTAATACCCTGGGATGCATTTCATCAGGACCAGGGGACTTTTCTACCTTGAGTCCCATTAGCCTATCCAGCACTACCACCGTTGTGATAGTGATTATCTCAAGGTCCTCCCTTCTCACATTCCCGTGACCAGCAATTTCTGCAATGGTTTTTGTGTCTTCCATTGTGAAGACCGAAGCCAAATAATTGTTTAGGGTCTCAGCCATTTCCACATTTCCCAGTATTAAATCCCCCTTCTCATCTTCTGAGAGACCAACATTTACTTTAGTCACTCTTTTCCGTTTTATATATCGGTAAAAGCTTTTACTATCTGTTTTTATGTGTTGCGCAAATTTACTTTCGTAATCTATCTTTCCATTCTTTATTGTTCTCTTAATCATTCTTTGCTGTCGATTAAAATTTTCCCAATCTTCTAGTTTCCCACTAACATTGGCCACCTTATACGCATTGGTTTTTAATTTGATACTCTCCTTTATTTCCTTGGTTATCCACGGCTGGTTATCCCTTCTCTAACCGCCCTTCTTTTTCACTGGAATATATTTTTGTTGAGCACTATGAAATAGCTCCTTAAACGTCCTCCACTGTTCCTCAATTGTGCCACCGTTTAGTCTGCGTTTCCAGTCTACTTTAGACAACTCTGCCATCATCCCACTGTAGTCCCCTTTGTTTAAGCGACTGTAATATAAATAGAGACAGGGTCTCGTGTAATGTAAACAGAGACAGGGTCTAGTGCAATGTAAGTAGGGACAGGGTCTAGTGTAATCTCAGCAGAGACAGGGTCTAGTGCAGTAATATATTTTAAATCTCTGGCTTGTGGTTACTGTCCGTCCTACCAGTGGTAAAGTTTTCTAACTATTTACTTGATTAAAACTCCTCATAATTTTGATCGCCACTATTAAATCTGCCTTAACATTCTCGGATATAAGGAGCACCGTCCCAGTTTCCAGCTGTTCTACTGATGCACCTCATGAACATCCAGATGAGGATTCGCTAAGATTTGATCCCATTTTACAACAGTGCCAGAATATCATCCCAGGCAAGATAAGAGCATTATCCCCAGGAATTAAACCGATTGTGTAAGACTCGTCTCAGGCACTGAACTTTGGACACTCTGAACTAAATGACAACATCTAAAAAATTAAGCTGTGACGTGCTAAAGCCCCGGTACAATGGGATCACTCTCACCTCTGAGTGAGAAGGCTGTGGGTTCTCAACCCCTCTCTACAGACTGAGCACATAATCTCGGCTGGCACTCCCGGTACCAGTACCGAAGGAGAATGGGAGGGGGGGCTATATTGACGGTGGAGCAGTCTTTCGGATGAGACGTTACATCTGCTGAGTCTTCGCTTACAGTTGGATGTAAGAGATTGAATGGCACAATTTTAAATAGCAGGGGAGTTCACCCCGAAGTCCATTACACATACTTATCCATTAACCAGCATCGCTAAAGAACAGATTCTGTGGTTATTATCACATTATGTTTGTGGGAGCTTTCTGTGTGCAATTTGACTCCACGTTTCCTGCATTACAAAAGTGACTACACTTCAAACGTACTTCATTATAAAGCACTTTTGGACATTCTGACGACGTGAAAGTCGTGAAAGTTATTTCTAAACGTCAACATTTAAAATACACGTTGCAATGGGTGACTCCTCTGTTCGCTGTTTTAACTTGTTTATTTTAAGTGGCTGGAATCTTACGCTAAATGGACATCCAGTGAATTACTGATCTGTTCAGCGAGATTCCATTGACATTGGTAGCAGAATTTTCAGAATTGAATTATTAATTTTAATATGTTCCCTTTGATATAAATCACATCTCTTCTAATTGAACAAACCAAAAACCGATGTCACAGCTGGAGATATTTCCATTTCTTTGTACCAACTACCAATATTCATAAAATAAACCCGTGCTGTGAGTTAAAACTAATCAGTAAATGACTTTGTGGATCTGATTTTGCTGCCATGAACACTTCATGGAAACCTGTGAGGTGTTTATTTAAATAAACGCAGAAATAGAAGTCCCAGATTAGAATAGTGAACGACAGAATAGAAATAAACAGAGAAAGAAACGCTAATGTCTCAACGGATTCCAGCAACAATTGATGTTTGGGATATTTATTTTCAGTTATTGGTGAACAAATCAACGATGTTATCCGCGGCCAGAATAGGGAAAGATTCTAGTCACCGTACATAGTCACAGCTCAAATGTATTCGTGGCAATTCTCTGTATCCCCTCCCTCTCTGCCTCTCTCTACTATCCCCACCTTTTGCCTTGCCTCTAAAGAATGCGTCATTATTTTTACTTCACAATAAGAAGCCAATGTCAAACAAAAATATTCTCTAAGGTCTATTTCCAGGCCTCAAACCAAATTGGTGGGTGTGCGGAGAGGCAGCTTTATAATAAAATATATCATGTGAACTCAATGATCTTGGGTGTTTGATGTGACTCTGTAGCGGGAACTTTACTCTGCATCTAACTACGTGCTGTACCTGCCCTGCGAGTGTTTAATGGGACGGTTTCGAGGGAGCTTTTCTCTGCATAGACCAGTGATGTACCTGCTCTGGAAGAGTTTGATGGGACGGTGTAGAGGGGGCTTTACTCTATAGCTTACCCGTGCTGTACCTGCCCTGGGAGCGTTTGATGTGACGGTATAGAGGGAGCTTTATTGTTTTTCGAATCGTGCTGTACCTGAGCTGGGAGTGTTTGATGGGACAGCATCGAGGGAGCTTTTCTTTGCATAGACCCGCGCTGTCCCTGCCCTGGGAATGTTTGATGGCACAGTGTGACATCACTATCGCAGAAAATTGTTTTTGTCAGTGCAACTTCCTGTATATTGCATTTCGTGTTTACCTCTTTGACATCATCACGTCAGCAACACGTAAACAATGGGTGACGTCATTGTTTACAACAAAGCAGCGTCATGAACGTGATTTAGTCGCCATAGCTTCATCGGTGCGACGTCTGACCCTCAGCCAAATGGATTGCTCGATTTGACCTATATAGACACATCTATACCCCAGGGTCTAGTGCAGTAATAACCGAGACACGTCCAAGTATAACATAGACAGAGAGAGGATATAGTGTAATATCTACAATGACAGGGACCAATATAAAATATAAACACACAGCGTCTAGTGTAATATAAACAGAGACAGGGCCTAGTGTAATATAAACAGAGACAGTGTCTAGTGTAATATAGAAAATAAAGGGGCTAGTGTAATATAAACAGAGACGATATCTAGTGTAATATAAAAAGTGCAGGGTCTAGTGTAATATAAACAGAGACAGTGTCTAGTGTAATATAAACAGAGACAGTGTCTAGTGTAATGTAAAAAATAAAGAGTCTAGTATAATATAAACAGAGACAGGGCCTAGTGTAATATAAATAGAGACAGGGTCGAGTGTAATATAAATAGAGACAGGGTCTAGTGTGATATAACCAGAGACAGGACCAATCTATTATAAAGAGACAGGGGATAGTATAATATAAATAGTGACAGGGTCCAACATAATATAACAAAGGATAACGTGCTCTAATACTAACTAATACATGAGCTATTGTAGTAGAAACATTGACATTTTCTAGTGCAATATAAACTGAGACATATCGAGTGTAATATAAAGAGAGACATGAACTAGTGAAATATTGACAGAAACATGGTGTACGGTCATATAAACAGAGACAGCATCTAGTTCAGTAGTAACTGAGAATGGGTCTAAAGTATTATAACGGAGGGTCCAGTACTGTGATAACTGATACAGAGCCGAGCATAATATAAACAGAGACACGGTCTAGTGCAGTGTAACTGAGACAGTATCCACAGTAATAAAATTGATCCCGAGACTTGTGCAGTAATAACTGAGACAGGGCCTTGTGCAATCCGAAAAGAGAGATGATCGAGTGTAGTTATAATTAAACAGGGTCCAGAGTAATTTAAACATATAGAATGCCTGGAATAATTTGATGGTAACATTCCAGCCATGCGAATCTTCACGTCTGTCTGACTGTCTATCTGTCTGTCGTTCGGTCGGTCGGTCCATTCGTCTGTCCGTCCGTCCGTCGATTCGTACTTCTATCCATCTATCTGTACTTCTATCTAATATTACACTAGAACCTGGCTCTCTTAAGACCCTGTCCCTGTTAATATTACACGAGACCCTGTCTCTGTTTATATTACCCGTGTCCCTGTCTCTGTTTATATTGTACTAGACCCTTTCTCTGTTTATATTGCACTAGACTCTGTCCCAGTTTATATTACACTAGACACTGTCTCTGTTTATATTAGTCTCGACCCTGTCTCTGTTTATATTATAATGGACCCTGTCGGTGTTTATATTATACTGGACCCTGTCCCAGTTTATATTGCACTAGACCCTGGCTCTGTTTATATTACAGTAGACTCTGTCTCTGTTTTTATTACACTGGACCCTGTCTCTGTTTATATTACACTAGAACCTGTCCCAGTTTATATTACACTAGACACTGTCTCTGTTTATATTGTACTAGACCCTGTCTCTGTTTATATTACACTAGACCCTGCCTCTGTTTACATTACATTAGACCCACTCCCAATTCATATTACACTAGAGACTGTCTCTGTTTATATTAGTCTAGACCCTGTCTCTGTTTATATTCGACTAGACCCTGTCTCTGTTTATATTACACTGGACCATGTTTCTGTTTATATTAAACTAGACCCTGTCTCTGCTTATATTACACTAGACCCTGTCTCTGTTTATATTGTTCCAGACACTATCCCTGTTTATATTACACTAGACTCTGTCTCTGTTTATATTACACTAGACCCTGTCTCTGTTTATATTGTACTAGACACTGTCTCTGTTTATATTACACTAGACCCTATCTCTCTTCATATTACACTAGACCCTGTATCCGTTTATATTAAACTAGACCCTGTCTCTGTTTATATTACACTAGACACTGTCTGTGTCTAATCGTCTTAACACTATCCCTGTTTATATTGGACTCGACCCTGTCTCTGTTTATATTAAACTAGACGCTGCCTCTGTTTTTGTTACACTAGACCATGTCTCTGTTTATATTACACCAGACACTGCCACTGTTTATATTCTTTCTGACACTATCCCTGTTTATATTACACTAGACCCTGTCTCTGTTTGTATTACACTAGACTCTGTCTGTTTATATTACACTAGACCCTGTCTTTGTTTATATTCTTCCAGACACTATCCCTGTTTATATTACACTAGACCCTGTCTCTGTTTATAATACACTAGACCCTGCCTCTGTTTATATTACACTAGACACTGTCTCTGTCTATATTCTTCTTAACACTATCCCTGTTTATATTGGACTCAACCCTGTCTCTGTTTATATTAAACTAGACCCTGTCTCTGTTTATATTACACTAGACCATGTCTCTGTTTATATTACACCAGACACTGCCTCTGTTTATATTCTTTCTGACACTATCCCTGTTTATGTTATACTAGACCCTGTCTCTGTTTGTATTACACTAGACCCTGTCTCTGTTTATATTACACTAGACCATGTCTCTGTTTATATTACACCAGACACTGCCTCTGTTATATTCTTTCTGACACTATCCCTGTTTATATTACACTAGACCCTGTCTCTGTTTGTATTACACTAGACCCTGTCTCTGTTCATATTACACTAGACCCTGTCTCTGTTTTTATTCTTCCAGGCACTATCCCTGTTTATATTACACTTGACCTTGTCTCTGTTTATAATACACTAGACCCTGTCTCTGTTTATACTACACTAGACCCTGTCTCTGTTTATTTTACTCCAGACCCTGTCTCTATTTATATTACACTGGACCCGGTCTCTGTTCATATCACACAAGACCCTGTCTCTGTTTATATTCTTCCAGACACTATCCCTGTTTATATTACACTAGACGCTGTCTCTGTTTATAATACACTAGACCCTGTCTCTGTTTATAATATACTAGACACTGTCTCTGCTATACTACATTAGACCCTGTCTCTGTTTATATTACACCAGACACTGCCTCTGTTTATATTCTTTCTGACACTATCCCTGTTTATATTACACTAGACCCTGTCTCTGTTTATAATACACTAGACCCTGTCTCTGTTTATACTACACTAGACCCTGTCTCTGTTTATTTTACTCTAGACCCTGTCTCTATTTATATTACACTGGACCCGGTCTCTGTTAATATCACACAAGACCCTGTCTCTGTTTATACTCTTCCAGACACTATCCCTGTTTATATTACACTAGACCCTGTCTCTGTTTATAATATACTAGACACTGTCTCTGTTTATACTACATTAGAATGTGTCTCTGTTTATATTACACTAGACCCTCTCTCTGTTTATATTACACTAGACCATGTCTCTGTTTATATTACACCAGACACTATCTTTGTTTATATTCTTTCTGACACTATCCTTGTTTATATTACACTAGACCCTATCTTTGTTTGTATTACACTAGATTCTGTCTCTGTTTATATTCCAATAGACACTGTCTCAGTTTATATCACACGAGACCCTGTCTCTTCTTATAATACGCCAGGCATTGTCACTGTTTATATTATCTTCGACACTGTCTCTCTTTTTATTACACCAGATCATCTTTCCTTTTCAAATATATATTGATTTCCCGATTTGAAAGTTATAATTAAATTTGCTGCCATCACCCTTTCAGACACTACATTCCAGGTTATTACAACTCGCTGCATAAAAAATCTCCTTATCTCCCGTCTGGATTTATTTGTTCATTCATCTTAATCTTTATGTTCTGGTTACCGATAGACCTGCCGATAGAATCCCCACCTTACTATCAACTCAATGAAACCCCTTCACAATTTTGAAAACATCTGTTAATTCTCCCCTAAGCATTCCCTGCTATAATAAGAATAAACCCATCCTCTCTCGTCTCCAGAAAACTGAACTCCCTCATGCCTTGCACCAATCTCCTCTGCATCCTTGACAAGAGCCCGACAATCTTCTTAAAATTTGGATTGAAAAAAATTCAATCTTTATTTGCCCTTCAGATTATTTTTAAGGATACATGCTCCCTTCAAATTTGACTGACTGAGAAGCATTAATTATATTGTTTTACTTGTTTTGACAAAATGGACGGTGACTGAAATGCTCAGCAACATCCGTCTCCACATGACTCATGTATCAATATGATCATTGTCGCCACCTGCTGATAAACGAC